>NW_026057584.1:45481282-45731734 GCF_023721935.1 Panthera uncia
ATATATATATATATATATATATATATATATATATATATATATATACTTTACCTTTCTCTCTTACTAACAGAACTGAAATTTTGTTCAGGCAGGTAATTTGGAATTTGGGGTGACCATGTGACATATTGGTGAGTGAAAATGTAAACAGACTATTCTTGTGGAAAATAAAACATCACTCAGAAAGAAGTCTTTTGTCCTCTGTTCTCCTTTGTATTTTATTTCATTAGACTGTATCTACTTGTATGTTGGCCAGTTGTGTATCTCTTTGCATTGCCCCAAATTACTTTTGTTTACAACAGGTGTCTAACATACTTATCTTATTACAAATTCAATGTGAACATTATCATACAGTAGAAGAAAATCATTTTAAAACTGCAAGCCACACCTCATTTGCTGTTAACACGGAGTATGCTCTTCATTATACCTACATTATAAAGGCCACAGAGCAATGCCACTACTGCAAAGGGTTTCAAAACTTTTTCCCAGAACTTACAGTACAAATTACAGTTAGTTGAGTAAAAGTCAGAGTACTTACCGTTATTTTTAAAAAGGCTGTTCTTATCACAAGAAGAAATATTTTACCTTACGTATGCATATATTTTAAACAGCTGCCAAGTACTTAGGAAAGTCAACCTTTAAGTTGAAGATAGTATAAATTAACTAATTTTATAAATATTTTATTTGGATATGTGAGGATCTGTGTCCTAGGTCATCTTCTGGTATATTAGATAGATAGATAGATAGATAGATAGATGATAGATAGATGATAGATAGATAGATAGATGACAGATAGATAGATAGATGACAGATAGATAGATGATAGATAGATGATAGATAGATAGATAGATGATAGATAGATAGATGATAGATAGATGATAGATAGATGATTGATAGATAGATGATAGATAGATAGATAGATAGATGATAGAGAGATAGATGATAGATAGATGATAGATAGACAGATAGATAGATAGATGATAGATAGATGATAGAGAGATAGATGATAGATAGATGATAGATAGATGATAGAGGATAGATAGATGATAGATAGATAGGTAGATAGGCAGACAGTGTAGGTATGTATTAACTTTGGAAAGATTTGATACCATACAGTGTTTTAAAATTTTTGTCAGTTCATTCTGAAATTAAACCACTATCACTTCAACTACTTATCAGTGTGTCAGTAGTGTTTGAAAGGCAGAATAGCAATCAAAGTAAAATAGGGATTGGTCACTATTTCAATAATTTAAAAATGTAGATCTCTTACAAGAATATCTCCATAGTGATTTAAGAAGGATCCTTTCGGAATCCCCATAGATGAATTTAATCATCCCCATTAACAGACACATTGTTATATTGCTCTTTGGTTTTCTTTACTCTTCAGATAAAATTTCTCACAGTTTCTAACCTTCCCTCCTAGGTTTCATTTAGTAAATCATGATTTAATGACCACTGAATCTTTCTCAGGTTCCATATCCACTTGAATTGTAAAACTTTGAATGAAAATGAGGCTTTATTTTATTTATGTAGTGATGGAAGTTATCGTAAACTAGTATCACACAAAAGAATAATTTTATTAATATATTATTTTTTCTAATATATTATTAATGATTCACTTTTTATATGAAATATTTTGCCCAGTTGCATGTTTTTATTTTGAAATAGAGAGAAAAGCATATCAAGGAAGGAAAACCACTCTTACATAAGAATTATGAACATATTGAAGTATGTGTCCTTTGAGTCTCCTTTTCATCTATGTATAGATTTTTTAAAAACAATTTTAATAACAGTATAAAAACTATATATTATATACAACTTTCTTATTTATTTTAATGTATCACATATATATAATTTTTTATATTTTTTTAAAATCTAGGAGAACAAAGTTTCTATATTGGGTTCCCATAAAGCTAATGATTATATAATATTTTATTAATTTTTTAAAAAATACAAGTATAGATGACATACATTTTACATTAGTCTCAAGTGTACAACATGGTGATTCACTATTTACGTACATTATGCAATGCTCATTATGCAGTTACCATCTGTCACCATAAAAGTTATAATATTGACTGTATTTCCTATGCCTTATTTCCATCCCTGTGATTTATTTATTTTATAACTGGAAGTTTGTACCTCTTAATCCCCTTATTCCTACTGTCTCTTCACTAGTTTTCCCTCCAGCAACCATGAATCTATTAACTTTAAAAAAATTTTTTTTTAATGTTTATTTATTTTTGAGAGAGAGAGAATGCAAGTGTGTTAGGGGCAGAGAGAGAGGGAGACACAGAATCCGAAGCAGGCTCCAGGCTCCAAGCTGTCAGCACAGAGCCCGACGTGGGGCTCGAACTCACGAGCTGTGAGATCATGACCTGAGCTGAAGTCAGACGCTCAACTGACTGAGTCACCCAGGTGCCCCTCTATTAACTTTTTAATATGATTTAATTGTATCTAGTATTTTATAATTATTCTTAAAGTTAACTAGGTGTTTTTGTCCGTAGAGATTTTCTTCATTTAGAGTCATTTTCTTCTCAGAATAGACTTCATTGAAGTTTTTGATATCAAAAATATAAGTATTTATTAGTAACAAATCTCCAAAGGGATGCTACGGATGGACCCTTGCCCATCAATGACTGAGTGCTTGTCCATCATATTTTCACTTGCACTGATCATTAATAAGGAAATAAAATATTTAATTTGCTTGATTAAAATAGCATTTCTAGTTCTTTGTTTAATTTGTATATTTTCTTTGATTAAATTAGACATGTCTACATGCATGTTAGCCCCTGGTGGTCTGTGAACTACTGCTTTTTTATTTATCTGATTGTTTATTTTTCTAATTATGTGTCTTTTTACTTTAATTCTGTGTATGTGATATATTTATAGATTTTTTTAAAGAAAAGAAAAAACTACAAAGAACTATAGAAATTCTTCTGTATACATATTTTACATTTACCTTAAATGTGTACATTTAAAACTAATGTACAAGTTTTTCTTTTCTGTATTAAAATTTCTTTCCAACTCAAAAGTCTGATAAATATTCAATTGTATTTTAACATTTTAAACTGACAAATCTTTCTGAAATTTACTTGGATATTTGTTGTAAGTTACAGCTGTACCTTGATCTTCTACCAAATTAGTAACCAGTTGATTTAACAACCCCTTAATGCAAAATTCTTTCATCCTTCACTGATTTGCCATGCTTCTTTTTTAATGTATTAAATTATTATAACTTAGACGTCACACATCTGGGTTATCATTACTATTTTACTGATTTGTCTGTCAGTGACACATACCAGAAAGTTTAAACTATGTCACATTAAATAACATTATTAACTTCAAACAAATATTTAATTTTCCAACAATTTATAATGAAATATGGCTTAACATTTCAGGTTAACTTCTGACATGCACAAGATATTTTTGTGATTTCCTCTGTAAATTAAAGAGAAAACCCAAACATCTCACTAGGCTTATTAACTCATTATTTATACACCCACTGTTCTCTAATGTTTTTACATTATATGCAAAGATAAAAATAGTAGCCAAATGTGTGCATTAGATTAATTAGGCTTACAAGATTAATAGCAAAAGTTGTCATAGACTTTAGATGGAGAAAATATTATTTTACTTTAGTTAAAGTGACCTTGCAATAAATCTTGAACTAAGGAAAAACAAACAAACAAAACAAAACAAAAAAACAGACAAGCAATGAGGTAGACAATGCAATAATGACTACATCATTGAAAAAAGAACTTTAAAATATGAGTTATAAAACCTCTTTAAACACAACTAATAATCAGAGACATCCATATGAAACTGCTGTTTGAATATTTATTAAGTAGAGCATGCAAATATTAAGGTTTTAGCTTTAAGGAGTTGTAAGTTGTTTAAAATTATTATGAAAATGATATACCAACCATCTCTGGCGCTACCCACCATGAAAGCAGAAAAGAATAAAAAAGACATTAAGAAAATATTAGAAATGGCAAAACAAAAACCAAAGCAAAAATACCATAGCTTAACATTACTTAACTAACACATCACTAAATCATTCCAATACAGTGTCTCTCAAAGTTAGTTCCTACAAAAATCTGGAGATGTAGGCTTATTTTAAAAAATCTATAGAAAATTCTTCAGTTTTGTGGAAATTAAAAAACATTAAAAGAAAAGTACTCTTTATGATTTTAATGCTTGGGAACAAACACCACTGTGCCCATGTTTGTGTCTGTTCTAATAAAAGCATTAGCCCCAAGTAGCATAAACCTAATTGGTAAAACTATTGAAAATGGAGAGGAATTGATTTCACATGAAATAAAGTATTCTTGGTAAATAACCATGCACTATTTGAGTGAAAGTTTCATAGTATTTGAAATATAGAAAAGAGGGAGAGAAATTGTACCATCAAACAGGATACATGCCGAAATCAACAGAAGTTTGATATTGGTGGTTTTAGTTTCAGCCAGATAACATCATCCACCTTGTTGAAGTTCTTAATTTAAATCAATTTTATTAGGTGTTGTAATTTTGCTTTTATTTAATTTATAAGTTTTGAATTAATAGTTGTATCAGAGCTATAAGAATAAGTTATGTATAACTTTTTTGGTAAATTTTTAAGAAATGTTATAACAATTTAAGCCAATATAAAGGATTTAAAATAATTTTTTTTCACGTAAAAGGAAATTACGAATCACCCAACTTGAGAAATGTTGTTTTAACATATGCTTTGAAAATCTCAAGGTGTATATTAAATAATGCAACTTTTAAGATGCAGGCATTATTATCTCTAAAACAATAAAGAAATTCACATAATACCTAGAAAAGAAGAAGAGTGCTTCATAGCTGTAGTCCAAAATGAGTGGAAGGATATTTATATTATCTTTCTAGAAAGGAGTGTTTCACCAGTGTTAGATGATCAGAATCCACCATTAATTTTGTTTTGTCCAGGAAATGAAGCATAGAGAATTCATTGCCTATAAGTGGCAACAACTCCTTCTCTTCACTCACTGCCTCTTCCCAATCAGCTTCATATAATTGGTCTTTGCCTACATTCTACCATACATACACAAAGTCTTTTCAATAAAAAAATCGGATATAATAACCACCAAAATATAAAGGACAAATATAAAGAGAAGTCTTTTTCCTGGTGCTTTTAAGATTATTTATTAATCACAGCCCATAATACCTTCAAACTTTCAGTACAATTCGGAATTGAAAAATAAGAGGGAGAGAGAAATGGAAACCCAACTGGACTACGTTCCTAAAGAAGTTGTCACTGGGTGCCTGCTTTTTCAATAAGAACCCAGAAGTTATGAGCCATAACTACAATGCTTCTTTTAAAAGAGACTGATTTTACTCTCACAAAGATTTTCCTTCATCTCTCCATGTACAATCTGAAATTCATAATTGTTAAAAACTGAGTTGAAATCTTATAAGTCTAGTGCAATGACCCTGCAATTTTTGGATTTCAAAGTAATGAACCATTTAAATCCACGCAATTTTGTATAAAAAAGAACCATCTGATTGTCACTGTAAATTGTACTATTAAAAACTAAACAAAACACAATAAAACCTTATCCTTAGCATCTGTAGGAACATTTTTAGGACTAAATATATATGATTATTTTAAAGTAATTGTTTCAAGTAAGTTTTCATAGGGATAATAATTCAAGGAAAGGGTAGTTTTGGTATATAACATTCTCTGTGTTCCATATTAAAAAGAAATAAACCATTTATAAGCCAATCTGTTAAAACAGTCACCTGCATCTCATCTAATTTTGATTGAATATCTGGAGGGAAATCCCCTGCTCCACAGTTAAATGGGTCAAAAGGTTCTGCTCCAAACAGGTCCCGTTCTAAAAGGAGGAAAAATAATTTAGTAAATGAAATGACAGAAAGTGAGTTGAGTGAGTTAGATTTCAAAGGCAAGATTACATAAAGAACTACTCACATAACCAAATGAGCTCCTATCCACACACACTTTATGCTGGGTTTCCCTGAGCTTAGACTAGTTAAACACCAACAAAGAAGCCAAGATCCATTTTATGACAGTATTAAAAACTGGTTACAGAGAATTATTACCCAGAGAGGTTTCTGTGTCTTTAATTAAGACTTCCCAATATCAAATTCTCAAATATTTGATAATTAGTATATTAAAATACCTACATTTTACTGAAGCAATTTAAATTAACTACAATAACAGATTACTTTTTGAAGACCTCTATTCCTTACGGATGCCTTTGTAACACAACAGTGAAGCAGTATGTGGGACTGAGCAGATTGGTAAGTAGTTTACTCATAGCTCGTGATACCTTAATCTCACATTTATTCAGAAAAAAATGTAAGGCATGTTGTTTCATGTACTATGAAATCACATCACCTTCCTAAATAAACACAATGGGACAGGTTCTTTAAAAATGTCTTCTATCCTAGAAACAGATTTCCTTTTAAAAATACCAATAATAGGGGCACCTGGGTGGCTCGGTCGGTTGGGTGTCTGGCTTTGGCTCAGGTCATGATCTCACGGTCCGTGAGTTCAAGCCCCGCGTCGGGCTCTGTGCTGACAGCTCAGAGTCTGGAGCCTGCTCCAGATTCTGTATCTCCCTCTCTCTCTGACCCTCCCCCATTCATGCTCTGTCTCTCTCTGTCTCAAAAGTAAATAAACGTTAAAAAAAAAAATACCAATAATAGAATATCAAATAGCTCTCTGTACATAAATTCTAAAGTATGCATTTTTTAATCATTAAGGAAGCAACAAAGTTAAAATTGATGTTTGTAATTTATAAAATTATGGCCTATTATATGATTTAGAAATTTAAAAATTATGAAACTTCTCTCCTCTGAATCATTCAAATGCAGCCTTAATTGACACAACTTTTAAAAATTATATAGGTGCATGCGAATTTATAATGTATTAAACTTTTCATTTGTAAAAAAATTATATTCTCAAAATTCAATGCTATGTAAGAAATAATATTTATGTTCTTTCTTCTACCATATCCTCTAAATTATGAACCCTCATTATTAAAGGTTCTTGCTTTTCTAGTTACAACTTTTTTTTCAAATTCATGTATTAAATAAGTAAAAAAAAATTATAAGTTCCTGGTGCTGGTAAGTATTATATAAATAAGAGGGACGTAGAATTTATAATCCAAATAAAGACATTTAAGTTTTAAGATAAAAGTAATGCTTCTGACAGTTACACCGGGACAAAAGAGATAAACCAGAACTGTCCTAAACAAATGGAAATGTATTGTCACCTTATACGTGACCTATAGGTATTATATATGGGTATTATATATATATGTATATATATATATATATATATATATATATACACATATATATATATACAGTCACCTTATATATATGGTGTTATTATTGTTGTTGTTATTTATTTTCCTCAGTCTGGTGTTACTTAGGCAATACACCAGAACTTGGAGAACAGAGGAACTTTTCTTTGTAGGAATGCCTTGGTTACCCCCATACCACGAGTACATCCAACAATGCTTTTACACATGAAAGATATTTGTGAAAAGAAATGAATTAATAAAAACAAAGTAGAGTTGGCCAGAAAGAATAGAGATTTTTATTACAGGCATTTTATTGTTTGATATGCCTTTGAAAAATCTAGACATATCAAATGTCTAAAATGGAACACATTTTCCCCCTTCTCTACTTCTAATTTTCCCTGTTAACAACATTTGGTCTAAAATCCTGAATCATCATTGATTTTGAACTCTCAATACCATCCTGACATATTATTCCTTCTAAATATTTTCAAATCTATTTGCTCTTTTCAATTTATATTTTGACCTGTATTAAAACCCTCTTTTGGAGATCTATGGCTAATTTGCATTTCAAATTCCAGATTGCAACCCAAGTCTATCATATGTGTTAAACAAATGCCCAATGGACTAAATAAATGAATGAATGAATCAGTGATGAAATCCAAGGAAGTAAAAAACAGTAAAGGAAGAGATGTGGACACTCACAAGGACAAAAAATACCCCATCATGATATCAGGATATTGGCAACATTTGCTAAAAACACACTATGACATGTATATTATGGATTATTCTCTGAAAAAATATTTTGTGTTGGCACAAAATATATTCAAATGAATTTAAATATATATCTCAATTTATGTACAAGTTTGACATATTTTTATAAACTGATTTCTGAAGTTTCCAATGCTTTTCTCTAAAATTTATTGAATACTTAATGTGTGTAGTATACTTGGGTTAAGTTCCACAAGGGGAAACAAATAAATTAAAGGCCCTGACATACTTTAAGCCCTAAGCCAAAACTTCAGAGTTATATTAAAAATGTCTTAATGTGAACTAGAGAGGATGCAATAAAGCATAAGATGTAAAACTCTCTTTTCTTCGATTTCCCTTTGCATGTAATGACTGATCATGGACGTTGGGGAGTATTCTTTAAGTTTCTGTGACATGGTGCAGATCAAAATATAATCAAAACATTGAAAATGAGCATCTGTTATATGCTTTCTAATCCATCAATAAGAGACTCTAATGTACCTTCCAAATGTATATAAAGTAAGTCAGAAAAGCAATATATGTATAGTATGTTAGATATTAAGTAAAATATCCTTATATAGGGGTAATAAACAAATCAAAAATCCGTATATTTACATATTTCTTTAACTAAGAATTTCATATACTCTAACAAAGAATTTAAACTGAACTCCATTAAACATGTTGAAAATATTAAAACCATTACCGCAAGCATTGTTTTTAATCATTAAATTAAAACATTAGAAGTCTAACCCCAAATAAAATAAAAATGTAATTAAATGCTTTTCATTATGATATAAATAACCCCATCTCATTTTTCAAAAAATTATTTCCAATGCAATACTGATGTCTTTGGTAGTATACTCTGAATTATAAAGTAAAATATGATTAACTTATTTGGCACATATAAACATAATTCTTTGGTAATTAACACTTTTAGTGAGCTTAAGATATATAATTTTCCATAAAGTTAATTAAACATTTAAAATGTACACAAATACAGCAAAGAATATTGTTTTCTTTAGAAAGCTTACTAATCTCAGTAGATCTACTAGGTATTGGAGGTGGCTGTGTGCCATTGCGGGTAGGTGTTGAAGATGGGTGTGATATTGGAGAAAATGGTATCATATCGAAGATGTCAGTGGAGGGTGACTTAGGTGTCACACTGCCTGCCTGCAATGAAAATAATATGAATTAAGGCAGTATTTCAGGTAGATACATTGCAATGTTATTTCATATGCATATAAAACATACATAAACAGCAATAAATTCAGCTGAATCATATGAACTTGACATTTTATAGATCAAAAATAGTTAAATGTTGGCAATTTCATGTGATTTAATCAGTCACACCAAATGCTTATTGGCAAGAAAGCAAAAGAAAATTTCTGCAACAATGATCTCAAAGATGATGGCAAAAATGGTGAGAAACTATTCTATATAGATATAAAAGATATTGGATTTTTCTGTATATCTAGAAATAATTGCCATTTGTATCAGAGGATTGGAAATATTAGAAGCTATATAAAAACATGATTTCAATAATAGTTTTGCATAAGATTATATTTTAGACAGAGATAACTGGACATAAACAATGCATCTTCTTATATGACCATTCAAATGCAAATGATAACAACTTTAAAAATTTTTAAAGAGTATATTTTAATTTGTATTAATAACTACAATGATAGCTAACTATTATACTCACTGCAGTGCCTTTTATTCTTGGGTAAGACTTCATAGTTTTCTATGATAAATAGCTACCTTGTGAAGTAAATTAATAGTCACTAAAAATACCACCAAAATCATTAAGCTATCTGGGTCAGTCTGGGCCAGGATGTAACATAAGAATGAAACAATCATCACTTTGCCATTCAGGGGGAAAAAACACACACAAACGGGTACACACAATCTATAAAAGAAAGAGAATTCCGATTTTGGAGAAGAATAGTAAGGAAAAACTTGCTTTTCCTCAAAGAACATGAACAGAGATTAATTACTTAAGAGTGTTTCATAGTAAAATTAGACTCTTCAGAATACACTTATTTTTCTAAATCACAGATAATGAAGGTAATGGAAGAAAAATAAGGCTGATTGTGTGTAAAGAGTGACAGATTTGCTATTCAGTCAATATGGCCATTAGCACATTTTTTTCATGAAGGAAAATTGCTGTCATCTCCTTTTCTTTAATACCCTGCTCACTTTATCAGTCATAAATACTGTCCAAAGACTTTAAGGCAACTTTATCCCTCAGCCCTTTCCTCCTACTCAGGAATAGTTTTCCTAATCGACCCATCCCTCTAGCTGCCCTGGCAGCTCTCTCCTCTTTCTCAGGATATAAAGATACTCAAATCTTGACTGTTTTTAAAGCAAACCAATCAGAAATGTCTTTACTCTGTCTCTCTTTACTACTCTAGCCTCTCATCTCTCTTACTCTTTCCCTCAAGGTTAAGCTCCTCAGAAGAGATACTCATATCAATTGAGACTTTTTTTTTTTTTTGGTACCAAATGCTGCTGAAACTGCTTTTACCAATATCTCTGATGACCTGACTTCCCAGTTGCTATATCAGTGGGTCCTTTGAAGTTACCTGTCCTATTTTGTCTTTCTGTGGATATGTACACAATCACCACTTGTTGCTTGAAACTTTGATATCAGGTAAAAGGAAGTAAAAATGAATGGCACACAAAGTTGCCAGGTCATATCACATTGATTCTGGACATACCTGATTTTTTTTCATTACACTATAAATGGCACATTTTAGTAGACTTTAAAAAACATATGTGGGATAGTAAAAAAGGCTTTTGTGCTTAGCAAATTACATGAGGTCTTGGGATGCTGCTCTCACTGATTGGCTTGGGAAGGCCACATTTAGAAGGTGGTGGTATTAACAGTCCCAATGACAGTCTGGAATCAGGCGAGTTGACAGGAGTGACAGTAATGGAAGAAATATTTAGACAGGAAGATGAATCATCATCACTACTACGCCAGAAAGAGGATGAGCATCTCTGAAACCCATGTTGCTCATGATCAGACACTTGGTGCAGCAGCTGTAAAGGAATGACAGAGAAATACACTAAGGAGAAGAAAGAAGACATGGAGGAAAAAGGAAAAAGTATATTATGAAAATTTATTTGTAAAATGGTATTTTGCAAAAAGGTAAGTAATTTCAAAATAACTTTACTAAAAATTTAAAAAAATAATAACAATTGTTTGTGTATACTTTCTTATTGCAACAGTCCTCAGATTTGAGAATGTTTGACTATTTCTCACTAAAATATTACATTACTAGGACTTGAGAGGAAGACAATAAAGAGTGAAGCTTGATGATTTATTTCGATTAGAGCTTCTGTGTAATGACATGGGAAAAGGAAGTATAATAACAAGAAAAAAAGCAATAACTGAAGTAGGAGTAATGTCTAGTAAAAAGTAATGACTTTGTAGAATTTTCAAAAAGGGTTACAACAATCATTTTAAATTTAACACTCAAAACACTCTTTTGTGATATAAGTATTAGTAATTTTATGTCCTTGTTACAATAAAGATATGGGAAAATTAAGGCCCATATGTTCTTTGTGATTTATTCCTATAGAGGTTAAATTCAAAACAATCTGACTGCAATTATCACCACCTTCCTATGGGTAGTGAGTTCCAAATGAGAAGATTTCTCAGGAAAGGGCAATCTCGAATTAATGAGATAATAAATAGTTAGATAATCGGTAAGTGGATTGGATCTGGACATCAGTTTTTGGTTGACTTTTATAAGTTATTTCCATTACAGTGTGGAAAGCTACTGTCAAAAGCTGAGCTAGTAACAACTGGGCTGCCAGATGTCAGAGTGGTCAATGAAAACAACAAGCCAAAATGAAAGTAATAATTAAGCCTTTATTCACTTACTGCTGTAGTATAAGCAAGATGCCAGGAAGAAGATGCTGGCCTCATCAATGTCCCATTTTCTTCTCCAGGAAATGGAACTGGACTAAGGTCAGAAGTACCAGTGCAAAAGCAAGGCACTGTCTCTCTATTGAGGGAGCCCTGAACTAAAGGTCTTGCTGGTTTGTTGTTGGTGTCCTTGTCATTTTTGTTGTTGTTTTGAGGGAGGGGTCAAGACAAGAGAAGGAAATGGAGGAAGGGTTAGGAGTAGAAAAGTACTGAGTACTGAATCATAGTGGAGAAAGGAGTCTTCAAGGCCCTCATAAGATGATCTTGACAAAGGCTTTTTGAGAAGGCCATGGCCAAGGGCCTCCAATAAGGAGACCTCTGAATATAGGCAACTGGGCTAGGAATGCAGATATGTATAAGAGCATGGCTGCCAGAGGTTGAGGGCGCTAAGTCCTTGACTGCAACTCCTCCATTCTATGCACTAAATCTGGCATAGGCAGGGCAGATTTCCCCCCAGTGAGACTCGCCAGGGGAAGACTTTGTAACTGCCTATGACTGGGCTGACAGGATTGGCCCTGGAGCCAGACTTCTAAGCTACAGGTCACACTTCAGAGATTTTTTTTTAACACGGATTTTGAGGCAGCCAACACAAATATGGCTTTTGATAATCTCATAGTGAAAGGTTATAACCAAAATTATAGTTAGGAGAACCCACAAATTTGAAGGAAGTTTTTAAGATGGGAGTCACTTCTTCACTCGTTTCTCAAAGCAGAGGACAAAACCAGGCAGTGTAAAGTGACAGATTTAAACTGAAGGGAAGGTTCAGTGTGGAAACAAATCTCTGATGGTCTGAGTTATATAATTAATAACTATTAATATGCATATACAGTTACATAATCATTTTTTTCCTATTGACCTCCCTAACAATCTATCTGTAGATATGTATACATGTATGTGTGCGCGTGTGTGTGTATATATAATTTTAAAATTTATTTTATAGTCTACATAGTTTACTGTATAATTTTGTGATTGGTAGTCACCATATACTTTAAGTGACACTTGTAAGCTCCTTGTGGACAAAATTTTTCCAAATTTTATCTAAAAGAAGTATTTCCAGGGCACCTGGGTGGCTCAGTCAATTAAGCATCTAACTCTTAATTTTGGCTCCGGTCATGATCTCAGGGTCGTGAGATCAAGCCCCACATTGGGCTCTGCACTGAGCATGGAGCCTGCTTAAGATTCTCTCTCTCTCTCTCTCTCTCTCTCTCTCCCTCTCTCTCTCTCTCTCTCTCTCTCCCCACCTGACACATGTACACATGTGCATGTGCTCTCTCTCTCTCTCTAAAAAGTAAATATAAATAAATAAATAAAAGAAGTATTTTCTAAAAGACTATATAACACATCAGAGTTGTAGGCATATAATAAGCTGTCAACATATATCTACTGTCTAATTTATACTACAGCACTTTTTTTTTTTAATAGACTTCACACTCAGCATGAAGCCCAATGCAGGGCTTGAACCAACAACCCTGAGATTAAGACCTGAGCTGAGATCAAAAGTCAAACACCTAAATGACTGAGTCACCTGGGTATCCCTATATTAGATAATTTTTAAATTTAAAAATGGAAAATTTTAAGAATATTTATACTGAGTAAACATAATATGATATTAAGTGGAAGTTGTCCTTGGTATCATCTGGCTTATAACATAAGTGAGGGTATTCTATATTATTTTATGACTTATATTGGCCAAGAAATCTTAACCAGATGCCTCAAAACAAATGAAGGCCAAAATAACCTAACTTATAAGTGCTCTAGTGTTTTATGACAGTGTTAATAATATGCCTTCTACTTGCTCTGAGAACATATACTTATATAACATGAAAATAATCAAGTTGTTAAATACACGAGTTAAGAGGTATTTTTCACTTTCAAAATGGTAAAGCTGGGATATCTATCAATAGTTGTGGTATCTAAAGTTTAAGACTCTACCACTATCACAGGTTTCCTTTGGGTCAGTAATGAAGTTTTGGTCAACCGGCATTTATTGCTCGGTCACACAAATCTCTTAAAACACTGAATCAGTTGCTTTCAGGTAATATTAAGAGATTGAACATTAAAATCTGGAGCTTTTCTTGAGAAGTTTGAAAATCTAGAAAGTGAGCCCACAGACTTGCCTGAAAATAATTGACTGGCAGTAACTGCTGTACCATTTAAGTTGGGTATATGCTCCCTAATTCATTACTACCACCACGTACCCATTACACATTTATGTCACAGCCTGGGCTGTACTGACGTCTTGTGTTTGTGATTCCTAACTTTGAAATGATTCAAGTCAAGGAATTAAATATTACATCTGTTAGATATTTTGAGTGGTGCTCATATGAGGACTTTAAGACACAGAACAGATGAACATAAGGGAAGGGAAGCAAAAATAATATAAAAACAGCGAGGGGGACAAAATATGAGACTCTTAAATATGGAGAATAAACAGAGGGTTACTGGAGGGGTTGTGGGAGGGGGATGGGCTAAATGGGTAAGGGGCATTAAGGAATCTACTCTTGAAATCATTGTTGCACTATACGCTCATTTGGATGTAAATTAAAAAAATAAAATGAAAAAAAAGAAAGTTAAATAAAAAACATTTTGAGTGGTGGTTCTAAATTTAGGGGGTCAGGAGTTAGACATTTTGTAAGCTGCCATTTTTAACTCATTAAGGATATTTATTTATGAAATTAAATACATAGTTTAGATGAAAACAGCTTGATATTTTTATTTTGGGTCTTCTGTCAATATTTTGACAGATGGCTAGAAACCAAAATTTTTGCACTCTCTTACAGAAATTCTGGCACCACTGTTTAACTCGTCCTTTATGCTCATAATTCCAAGTGCTTTGGTCTTTATGAAGGTGCACAGGATCTGAATTATTAAACTAAGGAAACAAGGAGCTTTATGTTCAATCATTACATATTAATTATGCAGACGTTGTTAGGTTATTAAGGTCTATTAATCATGAAGGCCCATATCTGAGATTCATTGTTGTAGTTTTGTAGCTTGCTCTAGGAAGCAGTGGCTTGGTGCATTTAGGCATGGTGAATATTTCAACCTTAGCCTTGTCTAAATGTGACAGCAATGATGAAGTGTCATAGAAGGGTTTGCATTTTCAGTAAAGGTTGAAAACATTTAAACAACAACAAAAAAACTGTATTATGATTCCAGGGTCATGGGATCAAGCCCCATGTCAGGCTCTATGCTGAACATGGAGCCTCCTTGGGATTCTCTCTTTCCCTCTATGCCTCTCCCCATCTGTGCTCTCCCTCTTTCTCTCTCTCTCTAAAATAAAAAATTAAAAAAAAAGAATGGTATCAAAATTTTACTTTAGGCTGTTAATGTTTTGGTAATATAAATATCCAAATATCCTTTTAAAATGTAAAACAACTTTAAGATTAAAATATGATTTAACATTACTATTAAAATAGAGTTTCAAAATGTTACTTAGAATTAAATTTACAAAGTAATTATTTAAATTTATATTTAAGGGATGATGTCTAAATTTTTCTAGTTGAAAAACTGGTAGATTATAAATAACACTAAAGATGAGGAAATACAATTGTGATGCAAAATATTCTAGCAGATCTTTCTATGCTGCCATGCAGATTCACACTTTCAAAGTTCACTATTATGTTACATTTTTAATATGACTTTAAGTTTTAATTTTTTTAATGTTTATTCATTTTTTGAGAGAGAGAGAGAGAGAGAGAGAGAGAGAGACAGAGTGCTAGTGGGGGAGGGACAGAGAGAGAGGGAGACACAGAATCTGAAGCAGGCTCCAGGCTCTGAGTTGTCAGCACAGAGCCTGATGTGGTGCTCGAACTCATGAACCACTAGATCAAGACCTGAGCTAAAGTCGGACGCTTAACTGAGCCACCCAGGCACCCCATGTTTTAAACATAAAAACTTCTAGGGTTTAGAATTTATGGCATCGTGAATGTACTTTTTTTTTTTTTCAGATTTCTAGATTCACAATTTGGTTTTATTGGTCTCTTACTTGTAAGACCTATTATCTTGTTTGTTCTTACAACAAGGTCACGAGTTAAATGGACATGATTGTCTACATATCCCAAAGAGGAAAACTGCAACAAGAAATTAAATGATTTGATCAGGCATTCATGGTCAGAGCTGGAAGGGAATATATTTTTCTTCCCATTAGATAGAGTTTACTGCCTTAGAATCATTTTTTGTGCAAGTAACAATTATGAAAATGAAGCCATGAACCAGTAATCACTTTTTGTGGGCAACAAATGTTCTTAAATCAATGTCATGTTTAAAATTTATGCTTTTGTTTAAAGATTCACATTTGGCTTGTTGTGTAACTGAGAGTTTTCAAAATCTGCTCTTGCCCATCTTGACTTCAATAATAGTTGAGAAAACACTAGATGAAGATAAATAGGCAGTTTTGTTTACCCACAATGAAATACACATTTTAGGTTAAAATTGTCCTATCAAGTCTAATCAGTGGCCACACAGTTGATTATGTAAAGGTAGAATTTTATCCAGTAACAAACACTTGGTTTAATTGAAAGGGAGACATTTATTTTACTCAGCAATAGAAAGTCCAGTACTTCTAAGGACTACAATTTTATTCATTTAACTTCCTGGCAAGAGTCCTATTTGGTTAAAAGCATCCATAGCCAGAAAAGTAAAATGTAAGCATCCAGGCACAAGAATCAAGAGGAACAATTTGATTGAACTTGCTATGCCCACATCTTATAATGGAACAATCTTCCGGGGGCATTCACGAGGCTAGGAGGGCAGAATAAACCTTTTTTTCTGATACAAATACAGGCAGCACTGCCATGTGAATGTAATAAATGGAAATCAGATTGTTCCTAGATAATTAGTACCAAATGGTGGAAACCCAACCTCTAATCTATTGCCAAACCACTAGAACACAGCAAAAAGCAAACAGCACAGTCAAGTAACGGAAATTTCTCAGTGTATCTAAATGACTGTATAAAATAAGGACCCAATTTCTAAAACCAATGAAAAGATTTCCACAATTTCAGTGTGATACAGAGATATATAATATGGATACTATCAAAGGCTATTTCATTTGCCTTAGGAAAGGAACTTATTGAACAGAGTGGTATTTAGGAGACATGTAAGCATTATATTTGTCAAGAAAAGTTAAAAAATAGGATGGCAATTTATACATGAGAAAACAAAAAATGGATATATATTGAAGATATACATTGGTTTGTAGTTAGAAATGTCTTTTAATTTTAATATTGAGCAAAAAATAAGTCTCCTACTTTGTTTTTTTAGCTAGAACTGAACTACTCTAGAACTTCATACTGGGTAAATTTATACTTGGTGTATTAACTAAAGCAATAAACAACAGTCCAATAAAAAATAGTCTTTTTCTGGTGACAGAAAAAAAAAATAAACTTTTTTCATTCAAGTACTATAATCATGAGCCCAGATCTCCTTCTTTAGTTCCATAAGCATCTCCAGGTGGCTGTCCAGTAGGCAGAACTAATATGAGGAAAAGTGAAATATTCTTTGTTATGCACCTTCACCAAGTCATGTCTATTTTGAAAAATGGTACCACTACCCAGATGCTCAGGATAAAACCCTACAGGACAATTCTGACCTCTCTTTTATTCTACAGCCCCCAACCAATCCATCAGTAAGTCCTGAAAGCTCTACTTCCAAAATGTATCAAGTTACATACACCATCTGAAATGATAGAATTCTAGACTAATTTCTTCTCCCTCTCCTAGGATACTGAAATAGCCTCCTAGACAGTTTAGGGGACCTCATTTTGGCGTTTTTTACAGACCCTGGTGTATAGGTCAGTCAGACGATCCCCAAATCCCCTGTTTAAAACCTGTAAGTAACTTCACAGTGCAATTAGAAAAAAAAAATAACAAAATGAAATCTACCGGCCCTATAAAATCTAGCCCCTGACTCTCTCTCCAATGTCATCTCCAACTATTTTGGCTTATGGTCAGTATGTTCCAGGCACAAAGGTCTTGTTACTGTTTCCAGTCCTTTACACTAACTTTTTACCATTCAGGTCTCAATTCGAACGCTACCTTCCCAGAAAGGGTTTCCCATGATTACTGTCTCTAAAACAGTCCCCGCCCATTCTCTCCTACTCTGCTCTATTTTATTTTATTCATAGCATATATCAGATTTGAATTTTTATATTTATTTATTCATTTACCTAGGAGTTGATTACCCACCCCTCTTTCTTTCCCCCATGGGATATAAATTTCTTAACAGCTGAAATTCATATACTGCTAAAACCCAACAGCCTAGAATATCATATGACTATGTTAGATATTCAATAAATATTTTACAAGCTGCCATAACAGATCACAACTGTATCTAATGTGTGTAATTAGCAAATGTGAGAAAACAAAAATCAAAATGATATACACTGTCATACATAAGACATCTCACTAAGATACTATTTCATAAAAGGAGTGATGACTTGGTGGGATTAGGGAAAATAAAAATGAGATTACAATTTACACAATGAAAGTTTGAAAGGACTTTTTAGAATGCCTGAAGATTTTCATTAAAAGTTTGAACCTAAAATTACTTAGTTGTATCTTCAAAACACATCAGTATGACCAATTCACAATGATGTGTATAACAAATACATGGCTGGCTGGCCATCATCTAAGAAATAGCAACCTTTCCTTAGGGTGACTTTGGGGAGTGCAGGGAAGTGTATCTATGTTCTGACCCACACAGCAATTCCTTAACGTACAAAGGTTTTCAGTCTGGAACATTCTACTTTTTTACATTTTTAATTTGTAAAAAATTAAAAATTAATTTTTTTAATTTAATTGTAAAAAATTTAAAATTTACATTTTTAATTTATGATTTAACACAGAATAAAAGATTCAATACCTCTAAAACTGAATTTTCTGATGAGAAGATCTGATTTATTTGAACCATTGTTCTGTGTTACAGAAATTCAACTATAACTTTGGGCCTCTTCCTAGGAAAAATAGCTTTTGATCTTTCAGTTATCTAATCAAATTTTACCAAAAATGTTTCTAAATTTTCTGATGGTTCCCATCATTGCCTTTATCTGCTATTTGATCACACACTGATAAGAACAGCATCCAAACTAGGGATTTGAATTATTTTCATTTTCTACATTACTTTTAATATCACCCTCCCCCATAATTCCATTCCTACTTTTGTTCTCTTCTCTCCTTCTTCCCAAAGAGACCATTTAAAAGCTAAGATTAGAGATAAACCTTTTATTGTACTTTGACTAATACTTGTTTGATGTGGACTACACTGTGTTTAATTTGCAAATTCTGATATTTCAAGAAATTGTTTTTTATATGCTTATTTTTATGAACCAAATTATAGTGTCAAATCATTTACAGAGAACCATTTCTGAATTAGTGTTTTATATGGCAAAAGAGTTACTTCTGTGTGACTTCAGAAAATTTGGCTCCCAGTAGGGATCAAGACCTGTCTTGGGCTGGTCTTTTGAGAAAAATCATCTGTCTTGGGGATTCCTCTCACCATAACACACTGAAAGCTCATGGAGAATCTGATGCCAAATTAATTTTATATACCAAACCCATCTATATTATAATTTTGATGTGCATAATTGGATTCATACTTCATTTCAGCACTTCTTCAATTCATGTGTTAATTGCTGCCTCTAATCCTTTAAACAAACTGCTGAGAACTTTAGCCATTTTGGAGCATTCTATCCTTCAGTCCTTTGAAAGCAAAGGAAATAAAGTTTGTTTCCAGAGTTACAAGCCCAATAGGCATTTACTGTGCATTAACTTTGCTACACATGATGGCACTCTATGAAGTGCTTTGGGTTCTGGCTGTGTCCTATAAAACTGATGGCCAAATTTCATAAGAAAGTTGCAATTTAGAAAATTGCTTTTCCATAGACCCATTACAAGCTATTAAACAAGAGTTACCTATACTTTAAATTTATATTTTATTTACAATTTTCATTGTTTTTGAAATTCAATTTTAATAATTTGAATCATTAACAAAACTTAACAGAGTGGATATTTATAAGCATGGCAGCATTTCATACTAAATAACTATAGATAAGTTAATTCAGTTCATTTTTTAAGTTTATTTATTTTTAGAGAGAGAGAGAGAGAGAGAGAGAGAACACCCCAGAGAGGGAGAGAGAATTCCAAGCAGGCTCCGTCCTGTCAGCGCAGAGCCCAAAGCAGAGCTCAAATTCATGAACTGTGAGATCATGACCTGAGCTGAGATCAAGAGTTGGATGCTTAACCAACTGAGCCCCCCAGGTGCTCCTAATTCAGCTCATTTTTAGTATCAGAAAATTGGGAGATCATTTTAAGAAATGTGAAATAAATATAGCACTTGGTGTTATATTAATATATTTCACAGTTACCTAAGTAAAATTGAAAATGAAAGGCAAACATATTTGTTCATAATCTCTCCAAAAAATATTCAGGCATCAGATATCTTGTAGCAATTCAAAAATGTTGAGTCTCCTTCCTTTAAAAATCAAATAATTTTTATTTTTTTATCTTAAAGAAGATGTACATCCTTCAGTATAACAGCAATTTCAAAAACAATAATAAGCCTTTAGAAACTGAAAAATTATAAGACAAGTAATTTTTTCAAGTTAAAATAAAGAGAAAATACAAGGATATTGCTATGACAAATGAATATAATTGCAAACTTATAATTTGAGTTATTTACATAATGATCATTGCAGCAATAATTTTGTGTATTAAATGCAAAAAATGGGTTAGAGAAAATTATATCTATTTTTAAAATTCCACCTTTTAGTTATAGTCTTTGAAGCATTCTGAGACACATTCAGTACTGAGATGAACACAATGCTTATAATAGTTATTAAATGACAACTTCTGGAGAGGTGATCCTTTTTTCTTTTAAAGTTTATTTATTTATTTTGAGAGAGAGAGAGCACACACAAAGTGCACACGCGCACACATGCAAGCAGTAGAGGGGCAGAAGGAGAGGGAGAGAGAATCTTAAGCAGGCTCCACACCCAATGCAAAGCCCAACCCAGTGCTCAGTTTTACGACTGTGAGATCATGACTTGAGCCAAAATCAAGAGCTGGATGCTCAACTGACAGCCATCCAGGCACCCCTGGCTAATCCTTTTTAATAACAGGCTATTTGAATCACATTATTGTTTTTTATATAACTGACTCTACCAAATAGAATTGCTAAATAAATGAACATACAGACAGTCTGTGTGTTTCATTTACATATCAACTGTCACAGTCACGGCTTGTGATGGCTATCTCAGCCAGAGGATCACAGGGAACTGATACAAGTGTCATCTCTTCATTCCTCCTGACCCTTGCCATTTCTGAAGCTGACTTGGTGACCATGTCAGATCACCAATGCACATGCATAACCCCCATCCTGACCTACCTTCTTCTCAGTTGTCTTAGTGGTAGTCTAGGGCAGTGCCTGCTTTTAGGAAATAAAAGAACGGAGTGCTATTTCATGATTCATCAACATGCCCCAGACTCCTCTGCTCCTCCCAGATCCACCTTTCCCCTCAAAATGAGGTCTTAGTTCTGTGTCTAGAGACAGAGTGTAAAAAGTGAGCAAGCTTTGGGTTTGTATCCAAAATGGTAATGGATCTTATTTTATTCCTTTGCAAACATAAAGACTAAAAAAAAGCTACTATTCATATGCAATGAGATCTAGGAACAACGCTTTATTAAGACTGCTTAAGAAGGTAACTTCCTTTCATTTATGTTTATTTCACATAACTTATAGTTTGTTTCACAAGATAACTTATAGTAAGACTTTCAACAAAACACAAAATGGTGTTACTTCATTTTGGGACCAATGTTGGAAGGAGTTTGAGCTGATTCTCTAGTCCTTGGGACCAGCGAGGCAAGAAAAAAAAATCATAATCCTGATGAGAAGCAAACAATGATAGTGGTGAAGAGAAGAAAAAAAAAACAGAAAGGAATATTATAATAAAGACGGTCTCATTGTGCATAACAAAGGTACATAGGAATGTAGGAACCTCCTCACTCCCAAGCTCTCTCATTTTGGCCATATCAGCCCCACTACCATATGTATATGTCAAGCAAAGGAAATGACAACTGCTTCAGTGAGAAAGATAGAAAAGTGTGAGTTTAAAAGAAAGAAGAATTTTTGAACCATTTCCAGGGCACGCCAATTTGAAAACCTGAATGAAATTTCTTATACAAGCATTTTTAGGATGAAGAATTGGTGAAATACTAGATAGATAGATAGATAGATAGATAGATAGATCTTTTCACTGAGTTAGCCTAGAGTCTGAACCAAAATGGACTTGCAAATAAAAATTAGAAACAAAAATTCTTTTTAAAAGTTTGTAAATGCCATAATTGTGTTTTAGTTTGTGCTATAGATTCCTATTTTTAAAATGCAAAATAAAACATACTTTACTAGAGATCGGTAGCACAGATGATTCAAGAAGAAAGACAGTTTTCTAAGTATATTTTGTCAGAAAAAAATGTTGTTTTAAATTCCGTCTTCCTCCTCCAAAAGATTCCCTTAGCCAAAATCACAAAAAAAAAATGACATCATACATGGTATTGGGGAAAGGATTTCAAATCTATGATAAACCAAAAGTAAACAATTTAACTATAAATATTTGAGAGTTGTCTACAGAGACTACCATTCATTTTAGTGTCTGAAATACAACTGTATCACTCCCAGTGGAAACCCTTGCTATGCAATATAAGAAACCAAAGTCAGTCTTGTAGACAATTCAATTTCTATAATGAAATTCAACACTCCAAGGGTAGATTGGCTTAGGTCCTTAAATCTAACCTCAGTCAATAGTAATCAATAGAAATAAAAGAAAGAATATGCCACAAACTGAGGGAGGGCTTATTCTACAAAACATGAGCAAAAAGAGCAACATGAAAAAACAACTCTGGTCAGAACTACCTAGGTAAGTGTAATTTTTTAATTAGCACCTTTCACCTCTACCCATGTTTAGTTTTAAATTACTGATCCCAGAGTATTATTTGAAACATCACAGAGCTGATAATCCAGAGATGTTTTATCCCCAAGAAGTCTTGTTTCTAAGGATAACATGCACATAGTCTATATACTTACTGGAGATGTTGATACTTGGGTTATTCTTAATTGGCTTTCCAAATCTTGCACTCTGTTTTTAAGTTCCATGTTTTCGGTTTCTAAGTCTTGAATCTAAAAAGCAATGATTATTGAATAACCTTCAGAAATTTGTTCTTGTAAGATACTGGCTGTTATATTGGCTACATTAATGAATATGATTTCATATTATTTAAAATTTTAACGTACTCTTTGCACAGGGGACAAAATTATTTGATAAAGGCTGGGAAACATCAGGGAATTCTAGGTCACTGGAAAGATATTATTAAATTTAAAATATGTTTTTACATGTGTGCAAATTCCATGTTTCTAATACCTCATCTTTGTGTTTTCGTGTTGCACTATGCAATCTGTTACCCATAATCTTGGAGTATAACCGCAAGACAGTGAAACTTGCTTATGATGATTTTGAAGAGAGTGGAGAAAGGGTGTAATTTAATTACAAAGGAATCTGATCTGCATGGGAAACCACTTACCCAGCATCTGCTGCTTCTGCTGCTCTGATCCCCATGAGAAGCATCAGGAAGTGAAGCAAAGTCACATGAGAACACTAAGTTCTTGTGGGAATTCAATATAAAATGGTTAAAAACTGTGCAGGGGATCAGGAATGAAAAATTATAGGAACACAGTGAAAGCAGTTCCAATCAGTGTGGGGGAAATTTAATGGCAGGCCTTCTAAATTTGTTTGATGATATGCAAGTTTCCCTGTACTTACATCACACAAATGTGAAACAAAAAGTTTAGTTTACTCACTCTTTTCTGTAATCCTGCGATCTGTTTTCTTGTTTCGACATCTTTCCCTCCAGATTCTAGAAATTTCCTGTATGCCAGGTCAAATGCTTGGCCAATTGTTAAAGTTATTTCTTCAGCCTTTGTAAAATTCAAAGAAGATTTGCATTTTAACAATACTATGTCATGTTAGACTGTTCTTTGAATCAAGAAAAACATTCACATGAGGAACTTCAAAAGGCAGACGGCTGCAGGTAAGAGAGGTAGTAAATGAACCAAGTAGTCTTTGGTAACATGATAATTCAATGCCTACCCATGCACAACATTAAAAAAGTTTTGATCATTAAATGAAAGCTGTTGAAGTTGGAAGCAAGAGTTCTATCCACCCTCTCATCTATTTTATCATAGTATTTTTTCCCAGTTTGTTTTTCTTCTTTCATCAAATATGTGGCACCTATTAAAAGAAAGCACAGTGCCCAAACTGCAGTCTCTCTTTTCTCTTGCTACTTATTTGCTCTTCCTAATGAGGAGGGCATGTTGAACATGGCAGGTAACTTGAATGAGGCGGGCTGGGTGGTGTCCCGGAAAACTTGAGGTATGCCCTCTCTAAGTGGAGAACTCAGTTCCAATTCATTGTTGGCTTGTGGAAATGGGCAATTCCAACTCAGAGTTGTCAGATTTTAAATATGTGAGATGAGGTCAGAAATCTGAACTTTTATATGAAAATTCCCAATATTAAGTGATAGTAAACCATATTATTTGTTGTTCAGTTAAACAACATAGATCTATCATTTGAATTTGGCCTTATAAACAATTCAGTTTCTGGTTGACCAAGCAGAAACTGCCACAGATGTCCTGGGTCCACCAGTTCATTCCTTCCTCATTCATACCTGGACTGGTATCAGTGTCTTGCACAATGTAAACACTAAATAAAAATGTATTTAGTTTATTAACATTTTATTTAAAAATATTGGTAGAGGCATTAATTGATTTAACACATCATGAATAAGTCCTATTGAATTATAAGACTTCCAGATGACATTAAAAACTGGTGGTAATATTAAATCTTGAAAATGCCACGCTTTAATTTGCTGCAAATCCTAAAACTTTGTGATACGCTATTAAAAATCTAAATTGAAAATATGCTTTTTTAATAACACATTTTTTTAATGTCTCAAGTGTTTACTTAAATTCTAGTTAGTTAACATATGGTGTAATATTAGTTTCAGGAGTAGAATTTGGTGAGTTATCACTTACATATAACACTCAGTGCTCATCACACAAGTGCCCTCCTTAATCCCCATCACATTTAGCCCATCCCCCTACCTCCCTTCCAGCAACCCACAGTTTGTTCTCTATAGTTGAGTCTTTTTTATGAATAACACAGATTTAATTAAGACATTGTCATTTTTGTAGTTCACTAAATGTTTAAGGAGGGCTTTTAGTCATCAAAAAAGAAATTTATAGTGTTTAACTCAGGAAACTAAAGAATACAAAATATATGCTGAAAATTATATTAAATACCATTGGTCTTACAACAAAAGTAGAAAAAAGGGGGGGGGGAAGCTACATTAAGGAATATTAAAGAAATGAAAATGCCAGATACCAAACCATATGTACTCAATGATTCAAACTAATGAAAAAGTTTACATATAAAAAAATGAGTTGTATTGATTGTTAGGATCACATATAATATTAAAACATAGTAAATGTGGTTATAATAGATTGTAGGATTACCAATTTTTTTATATCTCTAACTTTAAAATTTTAGGTGATGTGTTCATTGTATTTGTTTTACAATAAGACATTTGTAAACTATGATTTTTTTCTACTTTTTAAATTATATTGTCCTCTTAATAAGACAATATATTACCCTCAAATACTTAAGATGTACACTACATAGAATCATTTCAGTGGTAACAAGGTTGTTTCATCATTAATAACATTTGATATCGTTATAATTGTTTACAATAACTTTTAAAAAATCATAATCTTTTTATGATCTTTTTATGATAAGACATGTCTTTTTCTTAAAACAGAACTTAGTTCCCTAGTAAATATTTTGCATACATTACCTCACTTGATTCTCATAATTAATTTATGAGATGGGGATTATTATTACCTCCATAATACATATGGGGGCTGCAATTCTTTTTTTTTTAAGTTTATTTATTTTTGAGAGAGACAGAGAGGGAAACAGCATCCAAAGTAGGCTTTGCACTGACAGTAGAGAGCCCTACACAGGGCTCAAGCCCACGAACCATGAGATCATGACCTGAGCCGAAGTCAGATGCTTAACCGACTGAACCAACCAGGCACCTCGGGGCTGCAATTCTGGAAGGTCTCAGTTTGTGAGGCGAGAATCTGAATTCATATCCAAAATATTTGGCTCTACAAGCCTCAGATTTTTTTATAAGCAATAAAATGTATAGATCATATTGCACAATAAGATTGTGTTATGATAAATGTATATACCTATATATTCACCATATCACTAAACATATAGAATATTTCTATCATCCCAGAAAGTTCTCCAATGCCTACTTTCAGTCAAATCACATTTCTTATGTGTAACCATTGCTATAATTTCATCACCATAAATCAGTTTTGTCTGTCCTTGTATCCATAAAACTGAGCCATATAGTATATATTCTTTTTTGTCTGGCTTCTTTTGGAGTTTCTCAGATGTTGTATGTATCATTTGTTATATCCTAGTTATAAATAAAACAGCTACAAACATTCTTCTAAAATCATTTTGTGGACATCTGTTTTCAAAATCTGAATATCTACAATGGAAATGCTAAATCATAGAATAGCTCTATGTTTGACATTATAAGAAACAGCTGAACTGTTTTGCAAAGTAATTGTACCATTTTACATTCCCACCAGCAATAAGAGAGTTCTCGTTGCTCCTCATTCTCACTGACATCATTGACGAACAGTCTTTTTATTTTGTCACCTTACTGGATGAGTGATGCTATCTCAAAGTGTTTTTAATTTGAATTTCCTTGTTGAGTAATTACAACAGCCCAGTTTCCTGAATGACTAAGCTAAGAAGATTTTTCTCCCCGATCATTTAATGAATACAAAGAGCAAGAATGTTTTAAATTAAAAAAAAAAAATATTTCAAAAAATTATTACAAGGCAAACATGAAATTAATAAGAATATATAATAAATAGTTTACAAATAAAGCTTGTGAAAGCTTTATTATTCTATTACTAATAACGTATAATTCTTTTGACACATGAACCCTTTTTCACAATTAGTAAAAGAGTAAGAGAGAAGTTTTAAACTTTGCCTTATTTACATCTCACTCAACATAATTAAAGAAAATGTGTACGTAGGAAGAAGCTTTCATCTGCTTATTGGGGCCGCTACTTAAATTTTATCAAGTGCAATATCCAGTGAATAAAGTATACATATTAACATTTGGAAACAAAGCTGTGAAAACATGATGGCTGCACAGTTCATAGTGACTGTATATTCACCTTATATTACAGAAACCAAATAAGTCATATCATAATGAATATCCTTATTCTAATTTCATTTCTTAAACTTAATGAGATGACTACAGTAGTTGTATAAATATTAAATCATAATAACACGACATGATACCAATAAAGTAAGTTCCAGTTTTGCGGCATACTAGGGTAGACCTTCATCTAAATTTCAAGCAAGCTCTTAGAAATTCACAGAAGTACTAGGGGCGCCTGGGTGGCTCAGTCGGTTAAGCGTGCGACTTCAGCTCAGGTCACGATCTCACAGTCCGTGAGTTCGAGCCCCGCGTCGGGCTCTGGGCTGATGGCTCAGAGCCTGGAGCCTGCTTCCGATTCTGTCTCCCTCTCTCTCTGCCCCTCCCCTGTTCATGCTCTGTCTCTCTCTGTGTCAAAAATAAATAAACGTTTAAAAAAAAAAAAAAAGAAAGAAATTCACAGAAGTACTGAATATATAAAATACATGTAATTAAGAGAATGAAGCTTTGCCCCAGGAAGAGAGCAGAGCGACTCTGGCTGGAGAGGTCACAGTCATGGGAATAATATGTCATGATGGAAGAATGTGAAATGGGAATCTAGTTTCTTGGACTGTAATTCTGCTTCTGTTGCTATCTAGCTTTGTGACTCCGAGGAAGGCACTAAATCTCTCTGGCCTAGATTTCCCTAAAATAAGATGAAAGGGTTGGACCAAATAGGGCATAAATTATTTTCCAGGATTTTTAAGATTAATAAGCAGTTATAGGAAATAATACAGAGAGATCCTAGGTAGCCTTCATGCACTTTCTCCCATTGGTAACAGAATACAAAAAACAAACAAACAAGCAAAAACTATCTTACAAATCACACCAACCAATATGGATATTAATATAATCAAGATACAGAATAATTCCATCACCACAAAATTCCTTCATCTTGCTGTTTTACAGCCACACCCTCTTCCAGTCTACCCTTACCATTTCCTTACACCCTGAAAATCACTATTCTGTTCTCCATTTCTTTAATTCTGTCATTTCAAGAATATTATAGAAATGGAATCATATAGTATGTAAGCTTTTGGGATTGACTTTCTTTACTCCATAATTATCTGGAGAGTCATGGAAGTTGTTGCATGCATTACTAGTTCACTCCTTTTTCTTGCTGAGTAGTATCCCATGAATTTGTTGTACTTGAATTTGTTTAGCCATTCACCCATTATCTGAGATATTTGTACTTTGGGACTATTACTAATAAGCTGCTATAAACATTCATGTGTAGGTTTTTGTATACACGCACATTTTTTATTTCTCTGGGATAAATGCCCAAATGGGTAATGTTATAGTTGCATGTTTAGTGTTTTATGAAATTGCCCACTGTTTATGCCAGTGTTTGTACCAATTTATATTCTCATAGCTATGTACAAGTGGACCATATTTCCATCTCCACACCAACATCTGGTATTCCCACTATTTTTTATTATACTCTTTCTAATAGTTGCATAGTGATCCCTCATTTTGATTTTAATTTGCCTTTCCCTAATGGATACCAATGTTAACATCTTTTCACGTGTATTTGCCATCTGACTATCTTCTTCAATGCAATGATCCTTCATATCTTATGCCCACTTTCCAATTTGATAAATTGTTTTCATGCTGTTGAGTTTTGAAAGTTCTTTGTCTGATGTAAGTTTGTAAATATTTTTTCTCATTCTAGGTAATCTTCTTATCTTCTTCATAAGGCCTTTCATGCATACACACAAATATTATTTTTGATGAAGCCCAATTTGCCACCTTTTCCATTTATGAGTCCTGGTTTGGGTGTCAAGTCTGAGAACTCTGCCTATCCCTACACGCTGAAGATTCTCCCTGTGTTTTTCTCTAAATGTTTATAGTTGTGCATTTTACATTTAAGTCCATGATGCATTTTCAGTTAATTTTTGTATAACGTGTGAGATTTTAGTCAATGTGCATTTTATTTACCCATGGAGGTCCAACTTCACAAGCACCATTTATTGAAAAGGATATCTTTTGCATTTTGCATGTGTTGCATCACTTTTGTGCCTTTATCAAAAATCAGTGGTATATATTTGTGTGGATTGACTATTGTGTTCTCCACTCTGTTTCGTTAATCTATTGCTCTGCCCCTTCACCAAAACTACAGTCTTGATTACTGTATGTATTAAGTCTTGAAATAGGGTAAACTTTTTTCTACTTTATTGGTCTTTTTCAAAACTGTTTTAGCAATTCTAGTTCATTTGCCTTTTTATATAAATTTTAGAATCCTCTTGCCTATACCTATAAAAAATCTTGCTATGATTTTGAAAGAAATTGTGTTAAACCTGTACATTAATTTGGAGAGAACTGACATACAGACTAGATTCAGTCTTCCAATCTATGAACATTGCATATCACTCCTTGTATCTATATCTATTTTTATTTCTTTCATAAGCAATTTGTAATTTTCAGCATATAAGTCCTGTACAAGTTTTACATCTCTGGTTAGATTTACACCTATGTATTTTTTTAAGCAATTGTAAATTTTTGTATCCATGTGTTCATTGCTCATATACAGCAATACAATTGATTTTTGTATATTTATCATGTATTCTGCCACCTTGTTGAACTCGTTTATTAGATCTAGGTGTTTTTGTTGGAATCTTTTGAAGTAATATTTCTTCTTTTACAATCTTTTGCTTTTTATTTTCTTATTTTGCCTTATTGCGAAGTCTAGAACTTCCAGGACTGTGTTTAGTAAGAGTAGTAGAGTAAAAATCCTTGCCTCGTTCTCAGTCTTGGGAAGAAGGCATTCAGCTTTTTCACCACTAAGTAAAATGTAACCTATAGTCTTAAATGTTCTTTGTCAAATAAAGTTTCTTATATTGCTATTTTTCTGAGTTTCTAGCCCTGAATGAGTGTTGATTTTTACAATTTTTTTTAAGCATTGACTGATATGATCATATGGTTTTTCTTCTAAAGCCTATTAACATGATTGATCACATGGTTGGATTTTTGAATGCTGGACAAGACTGTATCCCTGGAACACACTCTACCTGGTCTTGGTGTGTAATTCCTTTTATATATTGCAGAATTATATTTGCTAATAATTCATTAGAAATTCTTGCATATATATTCCTTGGGGATATAGCTTGGTCTCTAGTTTGTTTCTTTTTCACTGTCTTTGTCTCGTTTGGTATTAGGGAATACACTAGTTTCATAAAATGAATTGAGGGGTGCTCTCATCTCTTCTGTTTTTTGAAATAGGTTGTGCAGGATGTTAATTCCTCTATAAGCATTTAATAGATTCCTCCAGTGAAACTATCTAGGCATGAAGAGTTTTCTTTTAATAAGTTTTAAATTATAAATTCCATTACCTTTGGTGTAAGAGGCCTATCCAAGTTATATATTTAATGTTTGGTGATTTATGGTAGTATTTATCTCTTAAGAAATTGATCCAATTCATCTATATTGTCAATTTTTTGTGCATACAGTTATTTATAGTATTCTCTTATTGTTCCTTTGCTATCTGAGGGTCTGCAGTTAAATCTGTTTCATTCCTGACACTGGTAACTACTGTCTGTTCTTTTTCATTTTTACTTTGCTAATCTCACTAAAATTTAGATACTTTTATGATCTTTCAAAGAACCAGCTCTGTTTCTTTAGTTTCTCTATTGTTTTTGTTTTCAATTTTATTAATTTCTCCTTTTATCATTCTTATTTTCTTCCTTTAGGTTTGTTTCTAAGGACTTGAAATAGGAGCTTAGATCATTGACTTGAGACTTCCTTTTCTCTAATGTATTAATTTAGTTGTCATAAATTTCTCTCGGCACTGTTTTAGCTGCATTACACAAATGCTGATAACATTCTATTTCACTTATATACATTTCACTGCATTTTAAGTTTCCTTTGAGAAATCCTCTCTGACATACAGAATATTTGCAAGTATGATGTTTCATCTCCAATTTTTGAAGAATTTTGTTACTGATCTGTAAATTGATTTCCTTGTTGTTTCAATTTTTTTAAAAAAATTTTGTGTTTATTATTTTTGAGAGAGAGACAGAGACAGAGAGCACAAGTGAGGGAGGGGCAGAGAGAGAGGGAGACACAGAATTTGAAGCAGACTCCAGGCTCTGAGCTGTCAGCACAGAGCCCGACTCAGGGCTGGAATTCACAGACTGTGAGATCATGACCTGAGCTGAAGGCAGATGCTTAACCAAGCCACCCAGGCACCCTATTGTTTCAATTCCTTATGATATTTCAGATTTATTTTATAGTCCAGAATATGGTTTATTTTGGTACATGCTCCTTTGACACTAGAAGACAATGTGCATTCTGCTGTTGTTGAATGAAGATCCCTATAGCTATTAATCAGATCCCATTGGCTGATAAGGTTGATGAGTAATTCTATATTCTATATGATTTCCTTTCTAGTTGTTCTATTAATTTTGGGGAGAGTGGTAGTAGTGAAGTCTTTAACTATAATTGTGCATAGTCTATTTATCCTGTGTTTCCTTTGAGTTCCATCAGTTTTTGCTTCACTTACTTTGCAAGTTTATTGTTTGGTTATACACATTTAGGTGGCCTTCTTGGTGGTATGACCCTTTTATCTTTATATAAAGTCTTTCTCTGTCTCTCATAATTTTCTTTATTTTGAAGTCTAATTTATCTGATATTAGTATACTTTTGCTTTAAGTAATGTTTACATGATATAATTTTTATATTCTTTTATTTTCAATCTACCTGTATCACCCATATCACTATATCTGCAACAAGTTTCTTGTAGAAAATATATACCTGGATTCGTTTTTTTTAACTTGTTTTATTTTTTATTTTTTAAAATTTATATCCAAATTAGTTAGCATATGGTGCAATAATGATTTCAGGAATAGATTCCTTAGTGCCCCTTACCCATTTAGCCCATCCCCCCTCCCATACCCCCTCCAGTAACCTTTTGTTTGTTCTCCATATATATGAGTCTCTTATGTTTTGTCCCCCTTCCTGTTTTTATATTATTGTTGTTTCCCTTCCCTTATGTTCATCTGTTTGGCTCTTAAAGCCCTCATATGAGTGAAGTCACATGATTTTTGTCTTTCTCTGACTGACTGATTTCATTTAGCATAATACCCTCCAGTTCCGCCCACGTACTTGCAAATGGCAAGATTTCATTCTTTTTGATTGCCGAGTAATACTCTATTGTGTATATATACCACATCTTCTTTATCCATTCATCCATCGATGGACATTTGGGTTCTTTACTCTAACAATCTCTTTTATTTGGTGTTTTTAGATCATTTACACTGAATGTGATTTTTGATACATTAAAGCTTAAGTGTGCCATTCAAATTTTTCTTTTCTGTCACCTATTTTCTCTATTTTCTTTTCACTGTATTGTTGTGAGTTTTTGAAATACTTTTACAATAAAAATTTGACTTTTCCATAGTACTTTTAAAAATATCTCATTATATAGATTTTTAATGATTGCTTTAGGATGCATATTATATTTTTATAATCACAAATATATTTGTATATTTGTATAATCACAGTCTACTAGTGTTATCATTTTTCAGGTCAGGTGACATGTAGAAAACTTACCTCTTTTTACATCTCTTCAACTTTCCAGGTTATAATATAATTGCCTTATGAAATGCCTATTTAGAATCACATTAGAAAGTATTTTTGTTTCTATTTTCTTTCTTTTTTTAACTCATACCTCCCACACCCCCTCTCTGGTAATCATCAGTTCACTATAGTTAAGAGTTTGTTTCTTGATTTGTCTCTCTCTCCTTTTCCCTTTGCTCATTTGTTTTGTTTCTTAAATTCCACATATAAGTGAAATCATATGGTGTTTGTCTTTTTTGACTCACTTATTTTGCTTAGCATAATACTCTGTAGCTCCATCCATGTCATTGCAAATGGCAAGATTTTATTCTTTTTTTATGGCTGACAACTATTCCATTGTATATTTATACCTCATCTTTATACATTCATCAGTTGATCAACACTTGGGCTGTTTCCATAATTTGGCTAGTGAGGATAATGCTGCTATATACATTGAGGTGCATGTATCCCTTTGAATTAGTTTTTTGTGTTCTTTGGGTAAATACCTAATAGTGCAATTGCTGGGTCCCAGGGTACTTCTATTTTTAACCTTTTGAGGAACCTCCATACTGTTCTCCAGAGTGGCTGTACCAGTTTGCTTTGCCACCAACAATGCAAGAGGTTTCCCCTTTTGCCACATCAGGAACACCTGTTGGTTCTTATGTTGTTGATTTTAACCATTTTGACAGGTGTGAGGGAATCGCTCATGGTAGTTTTGATTTGTAATTCCCTGATGATCAGTAATGTTAAGCATCTTTTCATGAGCCTGTTAGTCATCTATAGTTCTTCTTTTGAAAATTGTCTATTCATGTCTTCTGCCCATGTCTTAACTGGATTATTTGGGTTGTGGATGTTGAGTGTGATGAGTTCTTTATACATTCTGGATACTAACCCTTTGTCAGATATGTCATTTGAAATATCTTCTCCCATTCTGTAGGTTGCTTTTTTGTTTTGTTGATTGTTTCTTTTCTTTCACGGTGCAGCTTTTTATCTTGATAAAGTCACAAGAGTTCATTTTTGCTTTTGTTTTTATTGCCTCCAGAGATGGGTCTAGTAAAAAGTTGCTACAAATGAGATCAAACAGGTTGCTACCTGTGTTATCCTCTAGGATTTTGATGGTTTCCTGTCTCACATTTATGTCTTTCATCCATTTTGAATTTATTTTTGTGTTAGAAAGTGGTCCATTTTCATTCTTCTGCATGATGCTGTCCAGTTTTCCCATCACTATTTATTGAAGAAACTGTCTTTTTTCCATTGGATATTCTTTCCTGCTTTGTCAAAGATTAGTTGACCATATGATTGTGGGTCCATTTCTGGGTTTTCTACTCTGTTCCATTGATGTTTATGTTCTGTTTTTGTGCCAGTACCATACTGCCTTGATGACTAGTGCTTTGTAATAGAGCTTGGAGTCCAGAATTGTGATGCCTCCAGCTTTGCTTTGCTTTTTCAGGATTGCTTTGGTTATTCAGGGTCTTTTGTGGTTCCATACAAATTTTAGGATTGTTTGTTCTAGCTTTATGAAAAATGCTGTTGGTATTTTGATAGGGATTGCATTAATATGTGTAGATTGCTTTGGGTAGTATAGACATTTTAACAATGTACATTCTTCCCATCCATGAACTTGGAATGTTTTTCCATTTCTTTGTGTCCTCTTCAATTTCTTTCATGAGTGTCCTAAAGGTTTTTTAAAAATTATTTTTATTTTAGACAGAAAGCAAGAGAGTGCAAGTGGGGGCAAGGGGCACAAGGAGAGAGATAAAGAATCATAAGTAAACTCCATGCTCAGTGTGGAGCCTGATGTGGGGCTTGATCCCACAACCCTGGGATCTTGACCTGAGCTGAAATCAAGAGTCAGGCGCTCAACCAACTGAGCCACTCAGGTACCCCTGAGTGTTCTATAGTTTTCAGAGTACAGATACTTTACTTCTTTGGTTAGGTTTATTCCTAAGTATCTTATGTTTTTTGGTGCAACTGTAAATGGGATAGATTCTTTGATTTCTTTTTCTGCTGCTTCATTGTTGGTGTATAGTGCAGATTACTGTACATTGATTACATATCCTGTGACTTTGCTGAATTCATGTATTCGTTCTAGCAATTTTTTGATGCAGTCTTTTGGGTTTTCTACATAGAGGATCATATCATCTGCATATAGCGAAAATTTGACATTTTCCTTACCAGTTGGCATGCCTTTTATTTCCTTTTGTTTTCTGATTGCTGAGGCTAAGACTTTCAGTACTGTGTTATATAGTAATGAGAGTGGACATCCCTGTCTTATGCCTAACCATAGAGGAAAAGCTGTCAGATTTTCCCCTTTAAGGAAAATATTGGCTATGGGTAATTTGTTCATAGCCTTTATGACATTGAGGTATGTACCATCTATCCCTACTTTGTAGAGGGTTTTTATCAAAATTGGATACTGTATTTTGTCAAATGCTTTTTCTGCATCTATTGAGAGGATTGTATGCTTCTTATCATTTCTTTTATTAATGTGGTGTATCACGTGAATATTGAACCACACCTACAGCCTAGAAATAAATTCCACTTGATTGTGGTGAATAATTCTCTCAATGTACTATTGAATTTGATTTGCTAGTATCTTGTTGAGAGTTTTTGCATCTGTGTGCATCAGGGATATAGGCCTGTAATTCTCCTTTTTGGTGGGGTCTTTGGTTTTGGAATCAAGGTGATGCTGGCCTTGGAGAGGGAGTTTGGAAGTTTTCCTTCCATTTCTATTTTTCAGAGTAATTTGAGAACAATAGGTACTAACTCTTTAAATGTCTGGTAGAATTCCTGGGGGAAGCCATCTGGCCCTGGACTTTTATTTGTTTGGAGATTTTTGATTACTGATTCAATTTCTTTGCTGGTTATGGGCTGTTCAAATTTTCTATTTAGTTCAACATCTTCTTACTTCTTGATATGATGAGTGATTTTCAACTGAATCTTGCCTATTTTGGATATTATATTATAATACTCTGGGGTGCCTGGGTGGCTCAGTTGGTTAAGTGACCGGTTGAGATCAAACCCCATGGCAGGCTCTGTGGAGAATGCTTTAGATTCTCTCTCTTCCTCTCTCTCTACCCCTCCCCCGCTTGCACTGCCTCTCTTTCTCTCTCTCAAAATAAATAAATAAACTTAAAAAAAATATTATAAGGGTGCCTGGGTGGCTCAGTTGGCTAAGCATCCAACTTCAGCTCAGGTCATGATCTCACAGTTCACGAGTTTGAGTCCCGTGTTGGGCTCTGTGCTGGCAGCTCAGAGCCTGCAGCCTGCTTTGGATTCTCTGACTCCCCCTCTCTCTCTGCTTCTCCCCTGCTCCTGCTCTCTCTGTTTCTCAAAAAATAAATAAACGTTAAAAAAAATTAAAAAAACAATATTATAAGACTAGAAATTATTTAAGCTTAGTGTTTTAGTGGCTTACTCTGACACAATTCCAGTAGAGGAATGGGAATGGGGAGCACTACTTCATTACTGCCTGGTGAAGAAGGAAGTTCAGCTTCCTCATTTGGACTCTCTTCCTTATTGCTTGGCCGGGTTGGGTATTCTAGTTCCCCATGTGATCCACAATGATCCACAGTACTGAATTCCAGTCTTGTGACATACTATGATCGGTTTTATCTGTCTTTCAAACTCAACAACTTCACAGAAGTACTCAAAAGATACAATGAGTAGATAAGACAAGAGCCCCAATAAGAGCCAATGGGCTCTGGAACAGGTCACAGTTATGGAAATAATAGAGCATGATGGGATGAATGCTACAATGACAATCTAAGGTCTTAAATTTGAATCTGATTCTGTTACTACCTAACTTTGTAAACTGGTAAAGTCACTCAACTCTCTGGCCTTGGTATCGTAAAGTAAGCAGAAAAAGTTCTGCCAAGTGGGTCATAATTTCTTTTCCTGTTTTAATCCTCCATGATTAGTTATTTAAAATGACAATTAAAGAGGATGGCATGTCAAAATTCTACATACATATCAAATGAATTTTATAAATATAGTCATTATTACAATTAAAGCAAATAAAACCTTGAGGTGAAAATGATATAAAATTCTGATGAAACATAGCCTCTTTGAGTTCATGAAAGTCATGTGCACTTATAATTGGAGAAATATCTTGGACCTCTTTTCAGAGTCCCAACTTCCATCTACCTGCAGCAGAATCAGTTGGTGAACTTGTTAAACATAGATTTCCTGAGCTCAAGCCTCAATCAAAATGAACTTGTTTTTTTAAGTGGAAAACAAAGAGCCCTCCTTTTATACCCATTAATACTGTAAGCCACTGAATTAAGTTTCAATAAATTATTTTCAACCTTCAAGAAAAAAAGAAGCTAATATGCTATATCCAAAGAGAATAATTGGTCAAGGAATTTAAATTCTTGAAATCAATTACAAACAATTACAATTCGGGTGAAATACAGTTTATACTTTTGAAACAATATAACTATGCAGGGATTCTGGCAAGCTTATATTTTAAATTATCCAATAAGTCTGGATGAGGATCAAATAAAAACATGTGACACAAAACTATAGGAAGGCTAATATTTATAATTAATTATAATTATGAATATTTCAAAGGCCCCAAGGCTGTTTATTTCTACATATAAAGCAAGAAAGAAGGACAACTGAGTTTACTGCCTGGTGTATGTGGTAAATGGTTATGATATCTTACACATAGAAGCTGAAATCCAACAAATATCAACTTTCATCTTCTCAATCACATAGAGAAAAACATCTGCAAATGATCATGCTCTTAAAAAACACTTGGAATATTAAATATAATGCATTCATTCAATAGGATAAATTTCAAAAACAACTTGTACTTTATTTTATATAAAATGCTTTATTGTGCATATAATATTGTCATATGGATGAACATATTTTTCTGATGAGATGTTCCATAATGTTCATTAATTTCTCAAAAAGTACTATGATGCCAAGAAGCTTAGGACATTAGTTTGCATTTTTAGAGCTTTAGAGCTTAAAAATACATATAATAACTTGCTCTACTTTTTGTAAAATTTTCTATATGGTCCTTTTTTTTTCTATAAGGAAAAATTTATTGAACATCTATTGTCCACCTAATGTAGGAGTTATATGGACAAATAAAAAGGTATTTAAGATGCTCAACTACTCGAACCAGAGAAATAAATTACATACGAGTGATAATATTATTAATCCTTTGCTATTTTTAACAGCATGAAAAATAAGCAATAAATGAACTAAGTTCTTTTTTTCATCTAAGTCAACAATGTTGTTGAGGTTAGCTGTTCTTCCTTCATTAAAGCCATTAATAGCTGCAATGTGTGTTTGGAATTCATACTTTATGTTTTAGAACAGGACGTCAGACCAGATTATGATTAGCATTGGCTTATGCTTGTAATCAACACATGGGGTTTTCTGAAGATTCCAGATGATTAAAAGAACTATTGTAGGACTTAACTTTAGAATTCCCTAATTGATTTTACTTGCTGAGAACATTAGATTACATTCACAAGCTAACACACATGCACGCAGACACATACTCATGCATATACAATTCTATTTATCTTTCATTATATTAAGTTCTCTAAGTAACAAAAATCAAGAACCAGCTTTTCAAAGTACTGGAGATTTTTTTAACGGAGCCATACAGATTTTATTTCCTGCAGTTTAAAATAGTTATTTTTATCATATCCATCACATTTTAGAAAAAAAAATACTCTGCTCACCATTACTCTTTGCATTATGTGCCTATTACTAAGCTACATTTGAGATTAAAGTTAGAAATAAATGATTATAAGAGAAATAAATGCATAACATAAGCAGGCATGACGTTCTAAGGAAAGAAATCTGCATGCAAGCTTGTGCCCATGAACATGAGAATTCAGTTAGGGATGAAATCCTGAAGCATATTCTCATGACAGGATGAACCTATTAGTGTAGCTAAGTATTTGCAGGCCTTATTCATTTCCAAATACTTTACTAATGCCGGAAACAAGACAATTCCTGGCTTGTAAAACAGAGCAAACCACCCTAAAACATCTGGCATACTTACACACTTTTCGCTGTCAAATACATAGCACAAATGTTTATTTGACTCAGAATCTTTGCATATGAAAGTGAATATCCTCTTGTCAGTTTTATCATCAGCACAAAATGATATTCTATGAAGCTGGCAATTGTGTTGGACTTCCTGTGAACACAAATGGAAATAAACAGTTGAAGAGATTCTTGTCCATTTTCTGAAATACCAGCTTGTGTTATACTTGACTTTAAAGGTGAAACAATCATCTGTCAAACTTTGGTTTATAATTACATACACCCAAATTTAAACAAATACGTAATGGAGATGGACCTCCTAACTCAGATTAAACGAAGGCAGTCATCTCAGTAGGACTTAGAAGACAAGAAGCAAAATACAAGAGATCAGGGGTGCCAGGACTTTCTGAGCTACAAGGGATCTTAAGAGACAATTACTTTGAACCTTGAAATTTTATTTAGAAGGACATTAAGGCGCAGAGAATTAAGATACTTCTGGAAGGTTATATAATTAGCAGGACCCTTTTTAACCAGAACATTTTCATTTTTTCTTACTGATACTCACTAGCATTACATAACTTCATCTGCACACAATTTCATATGAAACATACTATCATTTCATCCTTAGTTTTCATATCAAATTGTATTTTACATGTCTTCATCAGGAAGGTGTATACATCCAGCATCTAAATTACTGAATCAACTCTCCTAATCAGAAAGATAAACACTGCAACTATACACATATAATATATATAATAAATAATATATCATATGATATGTATATTATATAATAGTATAAAATAAATAATATATATTATGTATTATATAATATGCATATTATATAATACATAATATAATAATAAATAGTATATAGAAATAAATAATACAATAAATACATTTTTATACTCTCACAGTTATATATATTATATATTTTGTAACTATAGCATCTGTCACTACATCTTTCCAGGTTCAGAGTTTGATGTGTCAGCTTGATGAGATTTGATCACTCTGATTCACATTACTGCTCATTAGACTAAAAATGAGTACATAAGGTAAACACATAAATATTAGGAGAATTTGTTTGTAGCACTGTATTCTTTCCCTGTGTATAAACCAAATGATCAGTCATCAAGAAGCATGAAAATTAGAATGAGGAAGTATACTATTACTATATGATTGTAATGTTTTTGTCATTACTAGATAGCCTGATCCATCCATTTCTTTTTTTTTTTTATGTTTATTTATTTTTGACAGAGAGAGACAGAGATAGAGCATGAGCAGGGGAGGGGCAGACAGAGAGGGAGACACAGAATCCGAAGCAGGCTCCAGGCTCCAAGCTGTCAGCACAGAGCCCGACGTGGGGCTCGAACTCATCAACTGTGAGATCAGGACCTGAGCCGAAGTCGGATGCTTAACCGACTGACCCACCTAGGTGCCCCTGATCCATCCATTTCAACAGCAGGAAGGAACAATGTCAGAAAGAGGGGCTCAACTTACTGAGGCCTCTGATGACATCTCTCCTTTCTTGTGATTAGTTCCAAGATGGACAATGACCACATTTTATGAGACTGTCTTTGTATACTTTGTCCGATTGACCAGTCTCTTTCTCACAGACTTTATTTTTGTTTTAATGTTAACACAGTCAATCAAACAATACCCAGGCACACTGTAGTTCCCAAATGCTGACATCAGGTCTACACCAGTTTATTAATTGTATAATCACGTTAATGATAGGGGCACCTGGGTGGCTCAGTTGGTTAAGCATCCAACTCTTGATTTCGGCTCAGGTCGTGATCTCACAGTTCCTGAGATGGAGCCCCATGTTGGGCTCTGTGCTGACAGCTGGGAGCTTGCTTAGGATTCTCTTCCTCTCCCTTTCTCTCTGCCCCTCCCCAGCTCATGCTCACTCTCTCTCTCTCTCTCTCTCTCTCTCAAAAATAATCATTTAAAAAAAATCATGTTAATGATATATTGAAGAAATACCATTATAATATGGACAGATAATTCATTTTTTTTCCATTTGAAGGAGAAATCACAAGTAACATGAAAACACACCATTTACATAAGCTGGTGGTAAAACACAGTCCCTTGTTCACTCACCAACCAGTATGGTCACAGATAGCCTTTGGTAATAACAGTTGAGAATCATCATAATTTTTCTTTAAATTAGCAGAGTTATCTTCCTACAAAAGAAGACTGAAAAGCTAAAACTTGCAATTTTATTATTTTAGTGAATTTTTTGTTGTGATAGATCTTTATGAATTTTAAATGTAGCACTAATTTTTGAAAAGACAGGACAGACTCAAGAACACAATGTCACAGTGAGAACACAATTAAACTTTAACACTACAGTATTTTATTGGAGTTGGAACAAAAAATAAGTAAATCCCCAATTCACCTATACCACCTCTTTCAGTACTGCATAATCCTCATTTGAAGGACAAGTAAGAAAAGCAGAAAGGGGAAAAGATACAGAAGGAAAGATATTGGAGCAAATTGAGATTGCTTTTCACTTCTATTTTCATCCATCCAAATGGCATAGAAAAAGAGCCTATTTTCTATGAAGTCCATGTTAGATTAACAATGAATTTTTAAATCCTGCCCCATACATGTATATTTTACTATAAATAAACTTATTTTAGGAACATAATATTTTTTAATTACGACTAAATAAAATAAATATACCAAAATAAAATGAATGACAGATTTTGCTCTGATTCACTTAGGTCTCCTCAAATAGTAGTTCCTAAATACACGTCTGCACACAAGCTGTATCAGAGTCACATGAACAGGTGTCTTTAGTGGTTTTTTTTTTTTTTTTCTTATGATAGAGATACTCAGTCTAGTTCTGCAGATTCTGGATCTGAAAATCCTGAGTGGACTCCAGCAATCAGCATTCTCAGGAGTCTCCTAGGGGTACTGATATTCACCAAAGCTGGTAAATCCTTTTTTGTTTGTTTCTTTTTTTAAAAGATTTAAAAAATGGTACATTCTATATATGGGTAAAGAGTCAGGTACTCTAACGTTCTTATGCAATATATTGGTGAAGAGTCAGATACTCTTATGTTCTTATATAATATATGTGAAGAGTCAGGTGTTCTCTATTCAAATGTAATACAATTGAATTTATAAGGCATTTCAAAGATTTAAGACTCCCAAGATTGCCCTTTGATTTGTTAGCAATGAAAAAAGAGATGGTTCTTTCCTATTAAAATCTTGGAAAATCTATGCTTTTAGGGAAAAATTCAATTGGGTCTTTTGAAAATTAGCTATTAATTATAGAAACTGAGACTTTGGGATAGGGAAGAAAAGCTTTGGTGCTATTGATTGGGTAAGGCAAAATATGATGCTCAGAAGTCAATTGGCTAATCGCATTGGTTGAAGCCCACGTCACTGATGTTTTGTAAATGGGATTTAGGTTAGGGGAGGCTTGTGCATCTGACAGTCAAAAGTTTAGAGAACAGAGTGATAAGGTTGACAGGCTGTCAATGGGCAACTCACGGTCCTGGAAGACTCACTATGGGGGACTTTAGAATCACCAACTAATAACACTGAACTATATTTGCATTTCCATAATCCATCTGTCTCTCTTTTTACACCCCAACCCCCACATGTTAGTTAGGTCATCTTGTAGAACTTTTGTCTTTATATTTTGTGTTCTTCTGAGGATCTGCCATTATTAAACTGTCAATTCTAATTTTTTTTAATGTTAATTTTTTTGAGAGAGAGAGAGAGAGACAGAGTGCAAGCTGGGGAGGGGCAGAGAGAGAAGGAGACACAGAATCTGAAGCAGGCTGCAGACTTTGAGCTGACAGCACAGAGCCTGGTGCGGGGCTCAAACTCACAAACCATGAGATCATGACCTGAGACGAAGTCCAACGCTTAACCGACCGAGCCACACAGGCGCCCCTAAACTGTCAATTCTAAACAATAAAGTTTCCTCTGTACACTGCATTTAATCATATTTGTATTTTTCTAAATATTTAAATTTTATATCAGATGAAAAATCTGAAGCATTCTAAATGTTTAGTAATAGGAGAATGGTTTAGTAGATTATAATTTATATATTCCAGTATTGGTGAAATTTTTATAGCCTAGGATACAGTATGGGCAGACTCAAATAAAAAAGGACAAGAGCACATGTTGATGATACATAAAGTGCATTATCAGCCCTTCTTCTCTCATGGTGTGCTTAACAAGGCCTAAACATTCACGTAAGAAATTGAATTAATTATTAATTATATACACATATACTTTAAAACTGTTATGAGGTCTACATGGCTTACGAGACATTTTAAACACAAATGACCTGTTCTGACTGATCATTTGCTACTGTATAGCCAGTTAATTTTAAAAAAGGAAATGCAGGACTGGGGCATCTGGGTGGCTCAGTCGGTTAAGCATCCAACTCTTGATTTTGGCCAGGTCATGATCTCACAGTTCATGAGATTGAGCCTCGTGTCGGGCTCTGCACTGACAGCATGGAGCCTGCTTGGGATTCTCTTTCTCCCTCTCTCTCTGCCCTTCCCTCGCTCTAAATAAATAAACAACTGGAAATGCAGGACTAAGGCTGCTTTTCTTTTTAATTGCAAATAAGACTACACATCTGGTTTCATTGTCACTCGGTAACTTATTCCTCAGCCCACTATTCTTTCGTAACCACCATTTGCCTCATGAAGTAATCTGAGCCAACCCACCTGTTCAGTAAATTAGGCCTCATTTTCAACTACTCTGTTTCCCAGTAAACTATATATATTCCATTATGGTCTTAAATAGACCTTCGACTATTCTCTCACCACTTCTTTTCTTTTAGCTACCTCAGCAGCGGTTAGTGGGGAAGAGCCATCACCCAAGCAAAGTCTCTATTTCTTTGTTTCTTATTTAATATTGAGTGCGGCTCATGGGAGGAAATTAAACAGGATATTTGTGGGAGGCCTTAAATTCATGGCTTGAGAACTATGAAGGAATGCCATTGTTCTGTAGTTTGGACAATAACTGTGGGTACATCCATGCCACAGTCCAGTTCTCCTCACATATATTAAAAATGTAAAACTTCCATGGAAACTCTGATTCAGCATGCTAAGATAAGGCCTCAGAACTTATTTTTGCAAATGTCAGGTATTTTTTACGCAAGTATTCCATGGACCACAGTTTGAAAAGGAGAGCTACTACAAGCAGACTATGCACTACGCCAGAACCTCAAACTTCAGGTGCGTGAGAATTCCTGCATGACTTCCTAAATTGTATAGATTCCAATTCAGTAGGTCTGCAATGTGCCTGGGAGTCTGTATTTCTAACAAGTGTCCAGGTGAAGCTGATCATGTTGGTCTGCAGACCACACTTTGAAGAGCAAGACATCGTCAGACATCGCACATAGATGAAGCGACCAAAGGCAAGTTACAGACCCATGAAAAATGGTTTCATAATCTGTTTATAGGCCAGGGTTTCCTTAGGCCTTCAGATCGAATTAATTTTGTCAGTAAGTATGCCACGGTGTCAGAGGAAAGCATTGACAACATATATTTGTAAGATGAATTGAAGTTGAATGTTAATTGACTTTTCCCAACTTATTTTCATGGTCTTATCAAAATTATTAAACAATAATTCTGAAGCATGGTGAATAACATACTGTATTAGCTTTCTAGGGCTGCCCTAACAAAACATCGCAGACCGCGTGGCCTAATCAACAGAGATTTACTTTCTCACAGTTCTGGAGGCTGGAAGTCCAAGATCAAGGTGTTGGCAGGTTTGGTTTCTGCTGAAGCCTCTCTCAGTATGGGTTGCAGATGGCTGCCTTTTCACTGTGTCCTCACATGGCTTTTCCTTGGAGCTTGCATATCCCTGATGTCTCTTTTTCCTCTTACCAGGACACCAGTCCTAGTGTGATTAAGGCCTCATTAAGACCTCATGTAACCATAATTACCTGAAAAAATTCTATCTCTAGGGGCGCCTTGGGTGGCTCAGTCAGTTAAGCATCCAACTTCGGCTCAGGTCATAATCTCACAGTCCATGGGTTTGAGACCCGCAGGTTCGAACCTGGCATCGGGTTCTGTGCTGACAGCTTGGAACCTGTAGCCTGCTTCAGACTCTATGTCTCCGTCTCTCTGTGCTCCTCCCCGCTCATGCTCTCTCCTCTCTGTCTCTCAAAAATAATAAATACACATTAAAAAAAATTCTATCTCTAGGGGCACCTGGGTGACTCAGTCCGTTGGGTCTCTGACTTCAGCCCAGGTCATGATCTCTCTGCTTGTGAGTTCCAGCCCCACATCAGGCTCTGTGCTGACAGCTCAGAGCCTGGAGCCTGCTTCGGAGTCTATGTGTGTGTGTCTTTCTCACCCTCTCTGTCTCTCAAAAAAATGAATAAACATTAAAAAAATTTTTTTCTTTAATTCTATCTCCAAGTACAGTCACATTGGGGCTTAGGGCTTCAACATAGAAATTTTGTCTAAAAACAATTCAGTCCCTAACAAATCCACATTAATTAATGTGAAGACAGAATAGATTATATTGCATTCACAGGGGAAAGGGCTCTACATATAAGAACTTTAAGTTTATGCTGTATTATGGGCTGAATTCTATTCCCCCAAAATTCATATGCTACAGCCTTAGCCCCCCATACCTCACAACGTGCCTGTATTTGAAGAGAAGGTTTGAAAATGGCGACTACATTAAAGTGAGCCCATTAGGATGGTCCTTTATCCAATCTGAATGGTATCCTAATAGGAAAAGGAAACTGGACACACACAGAGATACCAGGGGTGTGTGTGCACAGGTGACCACGTGAAGAGGCAGGAGGAAAGCAGCGATCTGCAAGCCAAGGAGAGAGGCCTCAGAGGAAACCAACGCTGTGAGCTTAGTCTTGGATTTCCAGGCTCCAGAACTGTGAGAAAATAAGTTTCTGTTGTTTGATCCACCACATCTGTGGTATTTTATCATGGCAGCCTTAGGAAACTAACACACACTGATTATGTCCACGGGCAATAAAAGGCAGTCCAAAACATTTTAATAAACAACACACAGCTTTTGTTTTCCTTTCATACTCAGTGAACCACACTTCACACATCTCTTTCACAGCACACAAAGGAAAAGACACTGAAAACAAGACCAAACACTGTTAAATACGCTTCCATCCCAAACACAGGCTGAAGAACAGACCACTTTGGAAGCACTCCCAAAAGTTGTTTTTCCCCTTAAAAATCCTACAGAATTTTAAAGTGTCATTAACTGAGGACTAAACAGTTCCAGTTGGTAAGCAATTTTAAATATTTATTGAAATAGGTACATAACTTCCATTAAGGAAAGATTGGAGGGTTCTGACATTCAGAAAGAAGCCTTACCTTTGTTTTAGGTTCTAGAATTTTTACTCCATATATTGATATTTGCAGCTCAACTTTAGGAATTTTCTGGCCTTCAGACTTCTTGATATGTCTTGCAAACTACAAATGAAAAATTATTCAGAAAACTGTAATTCTGTTTCTATGGAGAATAAACACAAAGTTTGTATTCAGTGTTGGACTTTCATTAAATAAATTATTACCCATTATGAAGTATTTTATAAACTCCATATAGCTTGAAAATATTTTATAATCATAATAATCTACCATTACTATCACTAAAATCAGATTGATAATTGAATAATTTTTAAGAACTTTTTTAATGTACTTCTTTCATTATGTTTAAACAGTTATATTCATACGAATTAGTTAAGACAATGAAAACTCTGTGGGAAGATGAGCAAAGACCGATTTATTTTTCTGTGGATCTTGTTTTTTTAAAAAACACCTTTAGAGAACTTACAGTTCACCAGAGCTGGATATACCACCCTTGTCATTTCTAGATACCTCATTTGGTATCCATCCTACCCAATCAAATCAATGAATGAAAAGAGACAGATTACCATATTTAAATTGAAGCTATGAATTGAGGTAATTATCCCAGCTAAAAGACTAAGAACTAGATCCAGACTAGAATTATGAGTATCTTGAAAACCTAAATAGTTTCCTAATGCTTGCATGGTAGTATTTATTGTAACTTCTTGTTGAATTGGTAAGTATATGCAAATGCTAATTAGGTTTTGTTATAAAATAAAAAAAAAAAATCCCAATATTCATGCACTTTATAGGTGGTGTTTCTACCTCTCTCCCATCATTGCCAGATCTAATGATGGAAAAAATTACAGGAGCCCAGTTAAATTTAAATATTAAATGGTTAATTAAAAAAAACCTTCTATTTTAGAATACACATCTACCCTCCACATATATGTGTGTGTATACACACACACACATGTAATTCATATATGCTAATTAGTGTAAGTATGTCCCATGCATTTTCTTGGACACACACTTACACTAAACAATTGTTTGTTGTTTATCTGAAGTTCAAAGTTTACTGAATGTCTTGATTTTGGCAATGCTGTTGGGAATGCTACTCTCTCACTACTCTCCTTCTTTCCACTCTCCTCCTACCTTTATTTTTCAAAACTGGAAAGAAACATTGAAAAAATAGGATTTTTACTCCTCTTCTAGGGCTTAAAATTTTTTTCCCTACTATTATAACATTTTTTTCAGCATATGGATCATCCTAACTTGACTCAAAATAGATTATATGTAAGGCAGGGTGGGGCTTCAGTCCTCTTTTGTATGTCATATTTATTTGCATTGTGCATCTCTAATTTAGGACAGATGTGAATACACATGGTATAGTTCAGTCCTGGAGCACAGTGGTTAAAAGCTCCTTTTCTCTTTTCATGGCTTTGCACTGCCATCAGAGTATTATAATTAATGCATACACGAATGTCTTAAAGTGTCTGCCTAATAATATGGGAGGTGGGGGTGGGGGAGTACCATTTGTTTTATTTCATTTTGTGAGGTATAATTTTTTAGCTTGCTATCTGTCCTGTTCTATGAATGTAGGCCGTTCTTTTTTTGTATCCAGAAGTCTTACATTGTGCACATGAATTTGACGAATTTGTGCCAAACCATTTTTTGTATGTCTTTAAGAAACATGTTTTGTTTCAGATCTTTAAAAATTATTCCAGCTCTCTCCCAAAGAAAGTAGATTAATTTTGTTTATTTTCCCTTCATAATCTCCTTCCTGCATTGGTATAATTAAAACAATTTGAGGGTTTTCACATATGAAGGCTTACAAAATAAGTCAGCCGCTTCTATCTCTGTGAAAGCCTCTGAACAAAGCCACTCCCATCTCGGGCTGCAGAAGGATGCTCAGCTGGCCTCCAAGGCGCAGCTCTTTTCCAGAAACAAGACAATGAGCAGTGGCTTTTGTGGCCTTTTTCACATCTAGACACAACCATTCCTGTGACCTCTTTTACTTTTTCCCAAAGTCTATCGCAGAGCAACTACTAATATTAAACTTATCTACTGAGTGACTTCTTTTCTGCCAGGAAAAAGAAAGCACAACCCATTTTCTGTATTTAAAAAACAAAACAAAACAAAAAGAAAAACCTCCCAGTTCTGTTTTCATGTATATTAAGGCTTATAATGGTCATTAGCTTTAATGGTTGCACAGATGTTGTAAACAATTATGTCTAAGGTTATATTTGCTCTATCATTTTATATTTTAAACAGAATATAAATAGTCTCATTCCCGTCCTTTTTTTTCCTTCTGAAATCTAAAATTACTGTATTATGGCTTACATGCCCCCTCTCACTCGAAGTCTGTTTTGCTGACAGACGTCGTAAATGTGTTCCAAAATATTTCTACTTTACATGTTGAAGACATGCTCATCATTCTTGCTTACACTACATTCTTTTGTCTCCCTATTTACTATGTGAATATTAATGTTTGAAAAGCCTTTTTGCAAATTCCTTTCCATTTTTGCTTCAGTGGATTCATTTCTTGGTCAACTAATAGTGATCTACCACCAAAATTTGCCTATAATATTCCAATAAAAAATATTTAAAGGGGGTAAACCCTAAGCATCCTGAAAACAAACAAGTGAAAACAAAACATAAATAAAAACATCATAAAATGATGGAGGAAAATAAAGCATTTCTTGAAGTTCATAAAGTAGTTGGTTAAGTATATGTCACTAGTAAGTAGAACATTTCTTACAGTGAGCTCTACTGGCTTTCATTATAATCACACTATTTCTATGTATTTCTCAGAGGACTTTAAAAAAATGAATCTAAGTGTACTGCTAAGGGAATACACATTATTAGGAAAGGAAACCAATGAATTTATTACTGTGTATCAAATATTCGGAGATACTATTTCTCGTTGTAACTCTTGTAAATTAATTTAATTAAGCATGTTCTAATGATTCTATGAGGAATCAGGTATGTATGTATGTATATAATTAAACTAAGCCCTAAACATTTTATTAATTAAATAACTGGTTATGAAGACAAAAATAGTGCTAAGCTACATAGAAAGAGTGACGTTGAATGGAAAAAGACCAAGATTAACAGAATTCAGCAGCAATTCCCAAGTCCTCCTTCCTTGAGGTAGCTTCATGTAATTTTAATTCAGCTGTATTGAGGTAAGGTATCTCTCCTGTAAAACTGGGGTTCAGGAATGCTGCTTCCCTGCTTATTTCCCAGGGAAACTAAGAAGTTTTGGATCTATATATCAATTGTCATCCACATGTAAACATCATAAGCAGACTGTTTAAAAAATATATGGAGTCCTTTGACATTTGTACTAGTTGTATTGATAAAAATAAATAAAACACCATTAAAAATAAAATTCATTACAATAACAATACTATTAAATATGTAGAAGTTGAAAGGTTTTTTACATTTTTTACATTTGATGACATTTTGGAAAATTTGGCAATTTCTTAAATCTTAGGCTAAAACATGATTAAGAAATAGAAATAGTTGAACATGTTTAAAAAATAGAAAATATGTTATTTTGGCCAATATGAAACCTGAAAGTAAAAACTAACACTTATAGAAATTATTTGATTTATGAAAAATGTTTAAAGTATAAATACAAATTCTCTACAAAATGATAGAAAAGTAGTATGTAATAAAATCAAAATTTTTAAATTTTTCTCAAAAAATAAGCAGGCATAATTAAACATAAAAGCATGATAAAATACATTATTGAAAATATTCTAAGTATTCCATTTTATATTAATGTTAAATTTTAAGTTCCTGTCAGAAACCCGTACATAAAATATTGCAGTTTTGAAAACTGAGTGAATATAAATAAAATATTAACTTATGTGGCAAATAAAACAAAATACTGGACTATAATAGATAAAAAGGCAGCCAGAAATACACCTATTTAAGAAAAAGAAGCAGGAAATTAAAATGGGGGATGTGTACACAAAATATAGTTTATGAGCAAATTTTTTGCTGTTGTTTTTGGTAGAACCATAGCACCACCTTCTGGCCATTTCTACATGACAACAGAATTAAAGAGGAGCCAGGGTTAGCCAGGGTCTACATTTCTAAAATAAATGTAAATACTCTTGAAGGCTTTGAATTGTAGCCTCTGACCTCTGACACCAAGAAATATATATATATATGTATATATATATATATATATATATATATATATATAAAATAAAATTAAACAAAGAGCATTGTTTTATTCATTTTAATTTATTTAAAAATCATTACCCTTAAACACGCTTTCCTGATGTACAAAATTTTTGCAATCAGCAGTGTAAAAATTGCTCATTAAATATTTATTTTGGAAGACACTTGAAAGGCAAAAATTATCACGTGAACATGCATTTTTAAACTATACTGCATACTTACTGTAAATCACATTCCTTTATTAACAGAGTACATTTCCAAATTTGAAATGACACAGAACTGCAAATAAATTCTCACAAAAATGTAGAAAAACTAGCCACTGTTTAAAAGCACTTCATTTCAAACGCCTCTACATTTTATCTAATCATGATGTAGTTGAATCTTTTTGGTTTGGGACCTGCGCTGACTGAATAAAGAACGTCCTAGATACAAAGACACATTAAGTGTAAATTCTATTATTCTTCTATAAAAAAATTCTGACTGGGGGCGCCTGGGTGGCGCAGTCGGTTGGGCGTCCGACTTCAGCCAGGTCACGATCTCGCGGTCTGTGAGTTCGAGCCCCGCGTCAGGCTCTGGGCTGATGGCTCGGAGCCTGGAGCCTGTTTCTGATTCTGTGTCTCCCTCTCTCTCTGCCCCTCCCCCGTTCATGCTCTGTCTCTCTCTGTCCCAAAAATAAATAAAAAACGTTGAAAAAAAATTAAAAAAAAAAAAATTCTGACTGTATTGAAGCTGGATTCATGACAAGTTTGCAATATTTTGAACATTTAAATAGAATCTTATCCTAAATGTTGTTGATAAACTGTGCAACCTTGTTAATCCTGTATTAGTGCTTAAAAGTGCTGGCTAAACAGGGCAAGCTGAATTATTACCTAATGAGTGGTGGAAAGAAATGCTTGCCTAGTCCACTTTTTTACCAAATGGGACACGTATCATCTTGGAACCTTTTAGCATATTTACTTGAAAGCATTAGTAAATTATTGACATATACAATGGGTAGATGAAAGTATTATCCATTTTACTTTCTTCCCCCAGAATACATGCCATTCCGCTTTAACTTTTCCTCAACTTGAACACTCAGTAGATTCCAACTGAGAGGACATGTTCAATGAAAAATGACACTATACGTCTATGACTTTGCCAGGCACAATCAAAGGCCTAGCTCTCTTGTCAAATAACTGGATGATCTCTAAACTAATAAAGTTAGGGAAGGATTGTTTCCCCAAAAAATTGTGAGAGTAACTACAGAGAATAACAACACATTTTGTTAAAAAAAAGTAGTGGTATGCTAGATTTTCTTAATGAGATAAAGATGAGAATTCTGTTGAAGGGGTTTTTCCCATCTTATTATCTCCATGAGAACATGGGGATAATTCTTTTGGGATGGGGTATACTTAGAAAAACATGCTAAGATATGAGACATCTTAATAGAAAATTTTCTCAGGAAATGTGATTGTGAGTATGGAGTTGCTTATTAAATATCTCCTCTGCTCTCTTGGTCTCACCAGTTCCCCATGAAATCAACTCCCAACTCTACACTTCCAACTGGTGGATGTCATATCCTACCTATGAGACCCAGTTGTTATGCCATTACTAGTTTTCAAGTCGGGGCATGAGTCTACATTGTCCAAGCGAGATAAAGGCAAGCTACCAAAGGTCAACACATAGGGAATACTGCCACTTTGTTGTTGTTGAGTATGAGAAATTATGGAAAAATAGGAAGAATGTGCCACATTCAGAAAATATATTGTGTATTCACATTTATTGTTAAATATGTTTCCCTGATCTGGTGATATTTATTCAATAGCCCATTTTTTTTTTCTTTTTTCTTTTTTCTTTTTTTTTTTTACAATAGCCCATTTTTAAAAGGACAAAGCTATACCTGCCACAGAGCTATTCACGCTTTGAATATCCATCAGTCTACTGGTGACTTAAGACAGGATCAATACACTAGACACATATGTGGAGGGCTTGCCCTACCTTTAGTTTCCTCACAGCATCTCTTACAACTTCTGTTCCTTTAGGCTGCTCCACTTCTGTACTGCCAAGAAACTGAAAAGGGCCATTTGTCAAATACAGGCTTTATGACATCGTCCATCATCAAATCATTTTGAACTATAACATGGCATAACAGTATACACATGGTATGGCAGAAATGCAAACCCAAATCTTAACTACACAGAGGAGTTATTAATTTATTTTATATGAAAATGTAAATATATTTACTTAGCCATATCCAATTCCTATTAGTCAAAGATTTTTTAAAAACATATTCTCCTAAGTATTTTATTTGAAGATATTTACTGGAAAGAAAACTAAAGCTACTTCATTTTAGAAGGAAAAGAATAAAGTTGGCTTCAATATTTACAACTTAAAACACATTAATAATAAAAATTATTGACTTATCTGTAAATCCAAAGCATATAAATGCTTTTTATTTGTTACATGACTTTTTAATGTTTATTTATTTCTGAGAGAGAGAGAGAACGCACATGTGTGCAAGTGGGGAGGGACAGAGAGCGAGGGAGACAGAGGGACAAAGGAGGCTCTGAACTTATAGCAGAGAGCCCAATACGAGGTTTGAACCCATGAACCCTGAGATCATGACCTGAGCCAAAGCTCAACAGACTGAGCCACCCAAGTATCCCTGTTACTTGATTTAAATGTCAATGGTATATTTTAAGATATTAATAGGATTTCATACAGTTCATAATTTTACATTAACATTTTCTTTGTTTTCCAATTATGACACTCATATATCATGAAAAAAAATACCAACTTTTTAACCTCATTACTTCATCCATCAGAGCTACAAGCTAAACTCCGTTAAAAAAATAAAATTTGTATTATCAACAATTTTACTGAATTTTAAAATATCCCTGAATGTTTTTAGTGAATACCTGACCTATTCCCCCACAAAAAGAAAACGTTTCATAATAATTACCACACTGTAATAAAATCTCTATGCTGGAGAGATATAAAACCCCCTAAACAGAAGTCCAATCTCATGAAATATGTAAGACTAATTAGAATTGAAATATGGATATTTTATTCTATAAAATATTTCTATGTAAATAGCAAATAATCATTCAATTCAGTAAGTGTATATAATTTCTCAGACTTTTTGTCACATAGTACCAATTAAAACACTAGAGTGAATTATGAATTCATCACTTATATAAATTGACGTGTATGTGTGTGTGTGTACACACTTTATATCAAATGAGTAAGTAGAATCTTTTTATATGCTAAATCAAAGAATGCAAAGGAGCAATATAATAATGTCAGAGTATCTTTTTATTCCTTCCTTCATTCTTACAAAAGTAACAATAACAACTAAAAAACAAAAAATCAGAGTTTTGTTTTTCAAAATGGGCTCTCCGTATTACCAGCATAAGAATTACCCAGGGAGCAAGTTAAAATAGAATAACATAGATCCTTGGTCTAATAAATCAGCATCTTTAAGGCATTAGGAAGAAACATTAGGGGGAAAGAAGTTTGAATTCTCAGAATCTATAAGGTATAACAGTTCCTTTTCCTTACATGCTCTAACTGTATCAAATAACTGCTACCATGGCCTAGATAACAGTAGCATCAGGCACTTGGCTTGCCCAGCTGTGACCTCAAGTTGGTCAACCAGTCTTTCAAAAAAGACCAAAATAAATGAAGAAATTCTCAGCTTAAAAGGAATTGAAAGCTACTTCTAAGATTCGAGACACAGGCAAATCTATTCTTGACACCAATGGACCTGTCAGATTTCTTCTGTTCCAGATCAGTGTATTCAACCTTGGCTGCGTGATAAAATCACATGGGAGCTTTAAACTTAGACCAGAGCCTAAAGAATCTGATTTAATTGGTCTGGGGCAGAGCCAGGGCATCTGTGCATTTTAAAGCTCCCCAGGTGTTTTTAATGTGTCACCAGGTTTGAAAAGCACTGTTTTAGATCCTCCAGAAGGGATAAAGGGTTCAAGTGACAGGAGGAGAGTTAACACAATAGGAGCTATTTAGTTCCGAGTTAATCCACCACCGGGGGTAAATTCCTGTCCTCATTCTCTCTGAATTTATCAAATCACTGAGAAATTCTCCATTAGTGAGTGGTGGAGAGTTAGCAAAAGCAGTAAGGAAAGGTAGACTCTTTCTTGGTGATTCTTGAACTAGAAGGAAATGTCTGATGTGTCAATAACAGACTGTAAGAGTTACTGGAAATATTTATGGAAGAATATTCATTCCTCAGCAGAAATGCCATGAGTCATAAGTATTATATGTAAATAGGCCCACATGGGAAAATTATGGAAGAACTCCAAGTACATTCTAAATGAATTAACCTCTTGCAGGGCTCCAGGAACCTTTTCATATTTTGTTTTCCCCCACCCCACACTGGCTTTCATTAAATCATTGAGGAATGAAACAGAGAGAAGCCTTGAATGATGGTAGAAACTGTGCAGACATCAAATATGGAGCTAACCACTTAATTTTTCTATGTAATGTTAGATAACCTAAATGGAAAAATTATAAAAATGAAAAATAGATCATGCCTTATTATATTTCCTGTATTTTTTAAGTTATAAAAGTCATCATGATACTCAGGTTAATTAAAGCATATTTATATGCATTCCATATGTCTATATAAAATATTTATAAAAATAACTCCTAAATATGATGCAGCATGCCAGAATAATAAACTCTAGGTTGGGATCTGAAGATGTAAGAAAAGTCACTTAATCTCTGATTAATTTGACTCTTGAAAAACCAGGATAGTGATTGTTCTTCTCTCCTTATAAAAGTTTTTAAAGATCAGTTGCAATGAGATTCAAAAACAAAAAACAAAACAAAAAAACACACAATTCTGTAAACTGCAAAGTGTTTTATAATTATGGGGGATTTCCGTTTCTTTATTTATGACTGTATGGAGAAGACACTAAAATTTAGTGGATACTGTTGGCACCTGCTCAGCTCTCCTTTGATGGATTCATTTTATCAGTGCTGGGACCCATCCTCCAGCTTCCCCACACTTTGCTGGTAAAGGTTCACGGTCCAGATCTTGAGAGGATTCCCTTTGGGCAAGGAAGCCACTTTGCCAATGCTGAGCTAGAAATGCCTGGGAGTTTTTTGCTTCCCCTCCAATATCACCACATTGCTTAACCAATGACTGCTGTGGGAATTCAAAGGCCCAGCTCCTTTGCTTGGAGGTCGGGTAAACCCTAAGAGTTAATATTATCATGTGGAGCTTCCCTCAGAATCAGACTGAGGCTGGGGCTTCCCTTGATGATGTACTCATCCTTGACTTCTTCCCTTTGTCTGTCCTGCTTCCCCACACTCTTACTGGTTGCTCCTGGGAGCACTCTCTTACTAAATCACTTGCACATAAGTCTTTGTCTCAGGATCTAATTCTTGGAGAAACTGACCTAAGACACTATTCAACACTTAAATGCTTACAGTTAGGAACATACAATCTGGTGCACAAACTCACAAATAACAAATGCTCTTGTTACACGCGCTATCAAAAAACTTGTATGTGGATTAGAGGTAGGTTTGGTTTTCATCTTTTTCCACTCTGCCTGGTGCCTGAAGGGTAAAAGAAATCTCACTGAAAGAACAAGTCTAAGCCAAAGTCTACATGTGGAATTTAAAGTCTGCTGGACCCCTTTCCCATCCTGTCTCCCAGGGCATTCACTTATAAACTTCAAATAGGAGGATTCTTCCCTAGGGAGTGTGGCCCAAGGGAGGGAGGGAGACAATCTTTGCTGACTATGGGGGTTTCCACAAGAAACAGATGGGCTACCTGGCCAACCACAAATTCACAAGCCCTGCCCATATACACAGAACTGCCAGTCAGCCTTTGAGTGCCTGAGCCTTCAAACCCAAAACACACCAAGTATGTGCATATATTTGAGGAAAACCACTCACATGAAAACTGGGAGAAAAATAAAGAAACAGGAACAAAAAAGCATAGAAAAGATTCGGAGAGAAAGCAGAGACAAAAAAGAGAGGACTAAAAACCTGAAACCCATATAAATATGTTGCATCCAAGATGAAAACAGGATAGTATATAAAGCAACACTGAGAGAACAAAAAAGAGCTCATGGAAATTAAAAACGTGATGCAGGCAATTTAATTGTTGTGTGCTTGCTATTTACCAAGTACTATTTGGGGATACAGTAGACAGCAAAGCAAATTTCCCACCCTTACGAATCCCAAACTCTAGTGGAGAGAGCCAAACATAAAGAATATAATATGCACAGAAGAGTTGACAGTGGTTGCTTTAGTGAGTGAGACCTGGGAGAAGAGCTGGGGAACATTTTGCTTTTTTCACTATAAGCATCAGACACTCAACTGTATAAAATGGACACAGATAACTTTGATAAAATAAAAATAAAACTAAGCACCCAAATGTTAATGTTCCACATATTCATTTATTCCTCTAGAAATATATATTTAACTATTTACTATTAGTCTAGCGTTTACTAAAAGTTGAGAAGAGGGGAAAAATATCCCTGTTCTAATGGAGTTTACATCCTAGTAAATATGTATGTGTGCACGTAAATGTATGAATGCGTGTGTGTGTGTGATTTCTGTCTATCTAATATCTGTGTTTATATCTAGATTACAGACAGATTTATAATATATTTTAGATGGCAACACAATAACACAGACAGACTGGGTAGTGTGAACAATATTTAAGATTGTGTGATCAGGAGAGTCCTCTCTAAAATGGTGACATTTTGATAGAGACATGAATGAAAGGATGAAATGAAACATGCAAACACACTGAGGTTGAAATGCCTTTGATGTGTTAGGTAGAGAAGCACACCAGCACATCGTGGCTGGGTATATAGAGTGGAGCTTGGGGAAGCAGAATTCTGGGTAGTAGGTATAGATTACAGAACTCTGGCACTGGGGCCTCACAGGAACTGAGAGAGTAAAGTTCCAGAATCGTGGGTCCCCAGGCAGCTGCTGTGGTTCAGAGGCAGATGAAAGAGTGTAATGCTGCCACTGGGAATAAGATAAGTGTTCAGGGAAAGTCCAAAGGGAATCAGAAATTTTTGTACCATTAATATTACTATTAGGGTTGTCAAATTAGCAAATACAATTATAGATACTGCTGTTGCTGGGAATATAAAATGGTACAGCCACTCGAGTCAATAGTTTGGTAGTTTCTTTTAGAATTAAACATGTACTTACCATGGGATAGATACAGCATCTGCACTTTTGGGTACTTATTCCAAAGAAATGAAAACTTACATTCATGTAAATATTTTGTGCACGGGAACACCTGTGTGGCTCAGTCGGTTAAGTATCCGACTTTGGCTCAGGTTATGATCTTTGAGCTCATGTTGGGCTCTGTGCTGACAGCTCAGAGCCTGAAGCCTGCTTCAGATTCTGTGTCTCCCTCTCTCTCTGTCCCACCCCTGCTCACGCTCTGTCTCTCCCTCCCTCAAAAATAAACATTTAAGAAATTAAATAAATAAATATTTTGCGCACTGATGTTTAAAGTAGATCTATTTGTAACAGCCAAACATTGGAAATAACCCAAATGTCCTTCAGTGAGTTAATAAACTGTGTTACATTTATACCATGGAATACCACTCAGCAATAAAAATGTATGAATTACTGATACACACAACAACTTGGATAGACCTCAAGGGAATTATGCTGAATGAAACAGTCAATCTCAAAATGTTTTCCAGTTAGATATTTACCTAAGTGAAAAACACAAATTTTTTTTTAGCATTCTGAGTAAAAATAACTGCTTTTCTGTTTTAGCAACTTTATGTTTTAGCTCCTCCATGTGGTAAAAAAAAATGATGAGAGTATAAGTATCAGACTGATTTTGCTTTATACATATAGATTCAAAGTGTCATTCTTCAGTGTGGCAAAGAGCAAGACAGAGATTGGAGGCAAGTCTGTGCCAAGTGGTAATGGTTGGAGGCATTTTTTCTTTAAGTATTTAAATTGTTATTTATTTTTCTTCATAGTCACAAATAGACAACATTAATCTCAGTACATTATTATTATTTTTTTTTAGGAAAGATCAGGCATTAGACCTTACATAAGTGCCTGTCTTCCACAATTGTGTGCTTGTGCTTTGAAACTACAATAAAATATTTCCATTTAATTATGAATAAACACTGATATTTTAATACTAATGCATGTTCACTACAGGGAATTTAGAAACTACAGAAAAATACATCAATGCAATAAGCATCAACTTTTATCTCATAACCAAGAGGTAATATTATTGAAAATATGGTATGTTATCTTTCAAATTCATGTTACAATGACAGTAGTAAGCAGATTAGACAAACATGAAAACAAAAAACGGGGCACCTGGGTGGCTCAGTCGGTTAAACGTCCGACTTCGGTTCAGGTCATGTTCTCATGGTTTGTGAGTTCGAGCCCTGCATCGGGCTCTGTGCTGACAGCTTGGAGCCTGGAGCCTGCTTCGGGTTCTGTGTCTCCTCTCTCTCTCTCTCTCTCTCTCTGCCCCTCCCCTGCTTGTTTTCTCTCTCTCTCTCCCTCTCTCTCTCTCTCTCAAAAAATAAACATTTAAAAAATAAAAAAAAAGAAAACAAAAAAAACCTTTTAAATTACTATATATGACTGGTTTATTTATTTATTGGGCATTATTGTGTACGTGTGCATTTAAATTTTGACTACAAGCTGAGTTACTAAAAGAGTTGAGATTAAAACATTAAATATTACTAAGTAATATGGACAGATAAGAAAGACATAAAACACAAAAGGGGCATTTAGAATATATCAGACTGTAGAGAAGTCAGATGATCTAAAAATGTTTTATGTATTCTTAGTCTATATATTGAAAGGTATGGCTACATGGCATGTATCTTCCACAAACTATAAAATATCTTTAAAAACGTTTCTATAAATACTTTGACAAATACAAAGCACATTTTTGAAAATATAAAGCTAATTGTTCTTTCCCATATAACATCTCTCTGTTCAATACATTTGGATACTTAGATATACTCACAAAAAGTATTTTAAAAACAAAATTAAAAACAACTTTGTTGAAATTAAAAACAAAAATGTCATCGAACTATTATATACAAAAATATTTATAGACTTCTTACATTAAAATGCTATTAAGATATTTCATATTTGGCTCAATTTCCAAAAGTCTCACAACTATTTTTTAATTAATTAAAATGATATAGACCTCTCTTTTAAACTAATCTCAAGTGATGTCTGTATTCATTTCTTCCAGTTCATTCATTGTATTCCATTATACCTACAATAAGCATTTTGCAAAAACGTGTGAAAGTTTGAGAACTGCATCGTCATTTTCAAATATTATTTGTAGTTGTTTTTTTTCATGTGAAAACTTCAGTTTTATGACTTGCTTTTTTTACCAGTAGAGAGCAGTGTTGCACACCACAGACTCATTTATAATATGTTTTACTTGCTTCCTCAAATGTTTTTAAGATCACTCTATGAATAATACAGGTTTTTTAAAAATGTCAGATAAGTAACAATTGAAATAATTAACTAAAGAGTTATAAATCTAATTGCTATGAAATTTGACACTATTTAACATATGAAAGAGCTAATTTATAACATAAATATATGAAATACATGTTTTATATCAAATTCAAAACATGCCCATTTTATATAGATAATATGTTCTCTATATAACTATTTTAAAATATTAAGGGAAAATAACGTCTACTTCTTACATCATGAAATATTTGTCTAACATTAAGGTTAATAAATAATTGGTGGATAATGACCAATGGATATTCTAAACGTATAAAAAATAAATGGGCATGTCTCTATCTTTATAACCAAGGTTGCAGAGTTTCAAAGGGATAGGGTTAATTTTCTTGGCCTTAACGTGACTGGATATGTGTAAAAGAAATACCAAAAGCCAAACAAACAAACAAACAAAAAACAGTATTTAAACCTTCTAGCTACTCAACTGCACCCAGGAGATAAGCCATAGGAGTAAGCCAATTTAATTTTATATTCGTTATTTGGCTGACTTGCCATGTCACCGTGCCAAGTAACGCAAGAAAAAAAAAATTAAAAGCACATCATAACAGTCAATTGCTAACAAAAGGTCAGAATCAATCAGATTTAAACCTATTACTTAATCACCAAAACCATAATCCTGAAAAAAAATTAAAATAGATCCACCAAAAAGAAAGGTTATCCTTTAAACTAAATACTCTGAAGTTTGTCCTTTAAAGGAGAGCCAGGAAATTTATACACACACACACACACACACACACACACACACACACACATCTGATTTGATCTTGGGTTTCTCATTTTATTGTAGCAACTTTCTATTAAATTAAATCTGTTCTTCTTTTATGTGGTATAGAGGGTATTATTTTCATAGGCTCTTGCTTTTAAAATAAGAGTTCTAAGTTGAAGCCAAAACAAACCTACTGGGTACAACAAGAAACTGTGCTCATCATCAGTGTCCGAGGGTTTCCCAAATTGAACTTGGAATCGCATGGGCACAAGAAGCAGCATTGAATTTTTGTCCTGTCCCAGAGGCTCCTCCCCTGTCAAACTTCCTTCATATCTAAGAAATGAGACAGGGAAAGTGAAGGACAGGGCATTCACTTGTACTTTGTTATAAACGGAAGTATTACAGGTGCACCTGGGTGGCATAGTGGGTTAAGCGTCTGACTTTGGCTCAAGTCATGATCTCACGGCTTGAGGGTTCAAGTCCTGCGTTGGGCTCTGTGCTGACAGCTCAGAAGCCTGGAGCCTGCTTCAGATTCTGTGTCTCCCTCTCTCTGCCCCTCCCCCCACTCGCGCGCCTGCGCGCGCGCGCGTGTGTATGTGTGTGTGTGTGTGCGCGTGCTCTCTCTCTCTCTCTCTCTCTCTCAAAAATAAACATTAAAAAATTATAAACAAACAAGCAAAAAGCAAGTATTACAAAAATAAACCAATTTATACAGAGAACCAAAAGCATGGGCTTTGAAGCCAGACAGACTTCACTATCTATTTTCTTATTGAGATCCACTCTAATGTGGACTGGACTGTGTGTGGTTGTGGACTGTTGAGATATTATCATTCCACTCCCATTATTTTATAGATGTGAAACTGAGGACCAGGAAATTGAAGGTCAGGGCAGGAAGGCCTCAAGGTCAGGAAGCTTGTTAGGTAGCAGAGATGGGGCTAGGATTCCAGCCATTCTATTTTCAGACACATACTCTCTACTTTTGCTACCTTAAATAAGACAGAAATAGAATGAAAGACAATATAGTACACTGGGTATATATTACTTGTTTATGCCACATCCATTTGGCTAATTAAAATTTATGTTATATGTTCTTTCTACTGTGAAATATGCTTCAAATCTAAAGGAGTCAAAAGAATATTTGAGGTAACCTGAATTTCCAATATCATTTATTTCCTGAGACGCTCAGAGCCTCAGTTTGGTCATTCATAAAATGGGGATAAACTCAGTGTTTGTGTGAGAATTAAATGAGGTAATGCAACCAGTGACTGGCACAGAGTGAATATTCACTGAATTTATGCTTAGAAATGAAAATAAAATAGCAAAATGGCCACAACAAGCAAATATAAAGAGTCAACCCACTCACAATGGGCTATGAAGCAAGAAAAAAAACAAAAGCCTGTTTTAAATCACTCGTATTTGCGGTTTGGTTCTTGAAGCTGCTACATACAATTCTTAGCAGAGCATAAACAGGTGTATCTTTTTTCTAAAAAAAAATTTGGGGTTATTTTCAAACATTTGTTCTTCTTCATTCTTACTGTAACTTAACTTAATTGTAATTTTCATTGCAATTTAATCAATTATATACAACTTGAGACAAGTGTGATTTTTAAAGTATCTATACATGATATGCCTGTTTGTGGATGCTTTATCGGTAAGTGTTTACACTGTTTTCAGGAAGGCGAAGTATTTTTCTTGCTAAATATATTCCTAGTTGCTTTATAGTTTTGGGTAAAAAAGGTTTTTAAAATTGAATTTTTAACAAGTTATTGTTACTTAGGAAATACCCTGTATCCAGTCAGTTTACCAAATTATCTTCTTAAGCACAGTTTTATTTACTTATTTTTTTAATTTGAGTGTACTGGAGTATAATTACCAATAAAGAGAAATACATTTCCTTTTCTTTCTCAATATTGTTACCAATTATGTCTTTTCCCTTGCTTATAAAAAAATATAGAATAACAGTGGTAGTAAGTATTCATTTCTTATTCCTAATCTTCATGGAACTTACTTAAGCTTTTGGCAATACATTACACTCCTTATTATTCTACTTCAGGTTTAAACTTTGACCAAGTAATTGCCCCAGGTCTGCTTGTGTCCCTGAACTCTTTCCAGAAAGAATATATTTATCTGGAAAAGCCCCTAGTACTTCAAGAATCTGCATGTCTTTCCTGAGCTAAATTTATCTCTTTCTCTCCCTTTTGGGGGGGGGGGAAGCTTTAAAAGCTGTAGTACCCCTCCTATCTCGGGGAATAGTGTTCCCAATCCTTCCCCTCTAAACAACTGTATTGTTATTATCATTATCATTTCTATATCCTAAACCATTTCAAAAATATTTCTTGTGCATCACCTATATGTCAGGTACTGTTCTAGAGCAGCAGCACAGCAGTGAACAAAATGGACCACTATCCCTGACCTAGTAAAGGCTATGCCCTTATTTGCAATGATCAGAGAGGGTGCCTGGGTTTTCCCAAAGGTCCTTTCATTCCACTCTCCCTAGAGCACCATTATTTTTATTTTATTTTATTTATTTTTTATTTTTTTTTAAAAAAAATTTTTTTTTTCAACGTTTTTTATTTTATTTTTGGGACAGAGAGAGACAGAGCATGAACGGGGGAGGGGCAGAGAGAGAGGGAGACAGAGAATCGGAAACAGGCTCCAGGCTCCGAGCCATCAGCCCAGAGCCTGACGCGGGGCTCGAACTCACGGACCGCGAGATCGTGACCTGGCTGAAGTCGGACGCTTAACCGACTGCGCCACCCAGGCGCCCCTAGAGCACCATTATTTGAGTGCAATCAAAATAGACCACAACAAGAAATCTTCCAAATATACGGTAACTATTCCAGTGGGGTTTTCTGGCTGTGAGTGACCAGTTTGCTTTAAAATCTTAAGCCATTTTGGAGAAGACCTCATCCCAAGCTGTGCGCAGAACTTCTCCTTCACACTTGAATATCACAGAAAATGACTTATCACATTAGGAGATCTTACTACTCAAATTGCTGTCCTCATTTCTTTAGAAAGGGAAGAAAATCTACTTTTCCGATCTTGATAGGTTGTGCATAGTTCTTCTGCATGAAAAATGAGTGTGTGCTAACAGCACTCCTGAAATGCAGATGTATTTATTTCTTTTAGCAGACTTTCTGTCAATGATTAATATGGCCTGGTTAATTTTGCAAGGCCCTTCTGTGTGCGGAACTTTCATTAGTGTGCTATACTTGTCTAAGCAAAGACTGGATCCTGCGCCCTGGGGTTTTATCTCCTAGATGTAAAGAGTCAAACACATGCAAGGAAAGACCAAACAAAACAAACAAACAAAAGAGAAAAAACAAACCAAACAACAAACAAAACCCTGAGCTCTGGAACAGACTGAAACAAGCTTAATGTCAGTGATTATGAATGCACTGTTCTCCTCATTTTCATCAGGTCCCCCCAGAAGCACTAGTGAGAGCAAACCTTCTTCTATTCAACAGCGGCTTATGGAAGATCTGCTATATGCCCGGTACCTGGATACAGTGATGAACAGAAAACTCAAAGCTCTCTGTGGAGGTGGTTTGGTGGAATCATGCTAAGGGGTTTGAGTCGGGAACATAAGGTTTGAATTCTGACCCTACCGCTTGATAGGTCTATGAATCTTAACATTGCGGGACAGCAGCTTCTTCTCTTGTAAAATGTAGATAAATATCCCTATACTTATAAGCGGGTTGTGTGCAAAACTTGCATGCTTCAAGTGCCTGACACATAGTGGACATTCAAGAAATATTTGCTTGCATTTGATAACCGCTACTAAGTGATGCACAGGTGTTTATTTGGTTCTAGACCCTAGAATAATGCTAGAAAAACAGGATTTGTGACTCTGATTCTTTTCAACAGGCTCAGGGTTGTTTTTTGGGTTTTTTTTTTGTTTTTTGTTTTTTTGTTTTTTTATACTTTTATAGATTCAACATAAGTCTATGAACAGGGCTTAGACAAATCTTCTGGGAACTGGTGACTCTGACTAATTAAGTGAAAGAGGAGGAAACACAGAGGCAGGAAGCACCCAACAAGGGCAGGGTCCTGGCAATTCTTACAGTGGAGCAAAGGAGGAACTGGGTCACTGCTTTTCCGTGATCAGTGGAGTCCACCTACATTAAGGAGTCTGCCTTGCAATCAGATGCTGATATGAGGACATAATGCTGTTTCGCGTCACTTGCTAACAGCCTAATTCTTTCCTTACCGATTATAAAAATCAACAGCTATTCTGTTTCCACTACCACAACTCATTCTTCACGCTCTTGGTACCGTTAGGCCAATCCTGTGTACTTCCGACTTCAATTTGATAATTTTGTTTACTTTTTTTAAGTCCATGGCTTTTTTTTCTTTTTAAAAACAACTTTACTTAGATTTTTTTCTTGATACTTGAAACCAATTATCACTAACTAGCACCACTTAGTCTTCACTGTAATGCTTAATTGGCTTTGTTTCAATTCTGCTATATGCGGATTTTATTTGATTTTCTTTGGCCTTTTAAAAAAAATCAATCATCCCATATTCTTGAGCAGCTTTTGAGAGCATTTTTCAGCTGCCCTTTGAAAGTTCTAATCCTGGTATTAACACAGACCTTTATGTCCTTATTGGACTACTTCTAAAAATTTAATGACCTGATTAGTGACTATAATTCCAAATTACATATAAAAAAACTTCCATTTATACATACAGAATCATACTGCAATATATTACTTGTATCAAAAAGAATTATACATTCCTATTTCCCATGATACATTTGAGTAATACATCAAATACTTAAACTTGCTATTTTTAGACTGCTGAACTGGTATTTCAGATGAACCTCAACTTCATATGCACTTTATTATTAATGTGACTAAAGTTTAGAGTAACCTACTTATTTTTAACAGATTCTTAAGCATTTTGTGACATGCCAATTCAATCATCGCTCATCAGGCTTAATATAAAATAGATACACTGACTCGGTCCTATGATTAAGTTGTTTCCATTTAAATGTGATACATGCTATTAAAATGCACAAATAAGTTAAGTATGGGCAAGGACATGAAACTGTTAGAATCAGGGTACTCATCTGTCTCTCATTTCAGGGCTAATTAAGTATAAATGTCAATATTATATATGTCTACAGAAATATGGATGCTGCTACAAGTAGGAATTAGGACACAATGGCATTCTCTCTTTGCTCCATAATTTACAGTCTGTTACCAAATATTCAAGTTGAAACAAGTGTATAAATCCAGGGAGCTTCACTCTGTAAAACCATTATAAACATCATAATGGAATTTTACTAAAGATTCTGAGAATTACTGCCATTTTAACATGGTTAATTCTTTATCTGAAGGTAGACAACAGTTCATACAGCACAGAACTTGGGGAGGGCCGTTATTAAGTCCTTGATGACATCTCATCAGAGCTAGAGGAACTTCAGTCACTAGAATCCCATCTGTCAAGCTTTGCCTATAGAAATCCTGTGAGCAGCCCGCAGGAAGGAATGCAAAGTGGATGGATGATAGGGAAAATGTCAGGAGAAGGGCAAGTAACTCACTCTTATTCTCTCAGTCTTGTGAGCCTCTCTGCAGACAGTACTTTTGGCTTGCTGCTATCAAAACACTTCCTGGAAGAGGGAAGAAGCTCAGGTGGTGGATGATTCTTCTCCACTTGGAGTGAACGTTCAGTTTGTTATTAGGATAGCGAACTTCCCAACTTACCATATACATCATTTATAAAATACAAATCCTCATGTAAATACATACCGAAGTCGAGAAGCTTTATTCCTCAAAAATTGACTGTTTACTGAACAAGATCAAACTTTATTCTGCAGAGTGACAAAGTGCTTAAGAAGAATCTATAAACTCATGGAGATTAAGATTTTATCTTAGCTCTACTGTTACTAAGTTGCTTTGGTCAATGTATTTTTACATCCCCAAGTCTGTTAGTCTTTATAAAAAAAGTGGTGGTGATATTTCTATATAAAGTCGTTCAGAGAACTGCTTAAGATAATGAGACAATACCATTTAATACAGTACTTCTTATTTAATAATTTAGTATTTGATAGATTTGTCTCAATCAAGTAAGAGAACTAAAACTCTTTTGTAATTAAAGCCAAAGAATCTCCCTGAAATTAAATTTTTCCATATGATCCAAGTATATTATAAAAAATACCAATGATCAATTAGTTTCTGGCTTTTTCTTCTACTTTGAAATTATATAAATAGAAGTGAAAAGGAAAAGGTATTCATCATACTAATTCCCCCAATGATTTTAATGTTCCATTTTGATTCCAGGGATTTAATAAGTGGGGATCTGAAATTAAAAAGGGACTATGAAATGTATGCATATGTTAGCAATTATGCCCATGACACTATAGTTCAAATAAAAACCACAAGAAAGGATTGGGTAAGTAAGGTACTATTTATCAAATGTTAGAGATTAAAATTTGTAGGAAACATTGCATTAAAACTTCATTAGGTGCTAAGTATATTGCATGTGATCTTTTCCCAGAAACTTCTTTTCTAAATTTAATAAAGTAAACAATTTGATAAATTAGGATAATTATATCTGCTGTTAAATTAAGTACTGTATGTGCACCATGTAAGTGTGTGGTGATCTCATTAATGAGGTCATGCAGTTGGTCAATCATACGGTACAAAAGAAGTTAGTCTGAAGTCACCTCAGAAGCAACACTGGTTCAGTGACTCTAAATTGGTTAAAGTCTGAAACTTAATCCCGTTAAATGATCCAGTTTATGAAGGCCAAGGCACAAGCATTCAGGACATATATCATAAAAATGACATCGATGTCTACATTTTATATGTTCTAAGTTCAATATATAGATGTATTGATTTGGGGCCAAATATTTAACATACTGATTATAATTTTCTATTTGAATAGAATTGTATGCTGATAATTCCAGTTAGCCTAGAATAGCACATATGCACCCAATGGGTGAATCAGGTACAGGCCATATCCAAAGATTTGGCATGCTACATCTATTTGTTTGAGAATATTTATTGACAGGAAGATAACTATCTCACAAGAGCATCTGTTCCTACAGTGATCATTCTGTATATTATAATATTCTTCTTCGTATGGAGCTATTTTGAGGACAATGACAATGAAGCAGAAGCTAGAATACTTAAAGAATGAAGGACTGACCTGGGGATTGTAGATGACTTCAAACAGAAGAGGATAACTGGCACAGTTTGATAACATAAGACTCAAGACTAGGAGATTTTAGGGAGAAAGAAGAGAGAAGGCCAGTCAATTGACCTGCCAGGCCAGGTGTTCTGGGGAGAGCTGTGTGCAGAAAACATTCAGCATTTGCAGAAAGTGTTCAAGGCTGGGAAGGGCAACTGGATTTAGTGTCTTCAGAAGAGAACTGGTTTTCCTTGGAGAAAGAAGCAGCAAAGTTCAGAGGAGAGGTGGAAGATACAGCGGTGATTGATCAAAGGTGACGATTGATCTTGGGTTCCCAGGGACATAGTTCCTTCTTCAAAACAAAACAAAACCACAGTGTTTTCTTTTCACTGATTTAAAAATCATTCCAGTATGTCCCCAAATGTATTTAAAGTGGCTTATGAAGAGTCATAAAAGAGAGGAAGATAAAATAAAATAGAAAAATGAAGCAAAAGGAAAATAAAAGCAAGAATATAGAGCAGAAATAGGTTTGTAGTCAAAAGCCATGGAATCCTATAAATTTGCTAGAGGTAGGTCATAAACTAGGCTACAAGTTCTTCAGCAGCAGCACAAAGAAACACAACCCCTTAACTATATGATTAACAGCTGACAAGGTAAAATAAAGTGCTTCATAAACATGATAGGACCTTGACATGCAAGTGAATTAATATGTGATTTCATTGGCTAAAATGTTTGACAGTTTGTTAAATTTCAAATAGCCCACTAGATATTTGTTTTATTTTTACAGTAACTACAAATATGAAAACCAGCTTCACAGTTATTATTGACTTTATTTCAACCCATCATATGCTCTGCTATTTTCAAGTACTTTGGAGAAATACTTGTCACTCTCAATCAAAATGGGATCAAACATTAGCCAGGTTTGCCTTCACATTCTGTCCTACACAGCTGCCTGTCTCAATAACTTTCTTTATAACTATTATGTCAACATTTAATTTACTGAACCATGAAATAATTCTTGGGTGTGAAATGCACTTCGAGACATTGTAGGGCATATATATCACATAGGCAACTCAAACCCTGCTTTAAAAATGATTCTCCTTAGTATAGTTCCTATCTCCACTAGACCCACTGAACTTTTAAAAGTCCCAATGAGTTTCTATAGTCAAGTTTTTCAAATTGGGAATATACGAATCATGACATCTTATCAGTTTTCTTTTTCAGACAACGCATTCTTTTTAGAGCTTTCCTTACCTCCACATTGTTAATGCTGGGAGTTGGAAGTCATGGCATTCCCTTCTATAGTACAGAGTAGTGACAGCTGAATTATTTCCGCTACTTAGCTCTCTTAAGAATCTTGTTAGTATTGGGGTGCCTGGGTGGCTCAGTTGGTTAAGTGGCCGACTTCGGCTCAGGTCATGATCTCGCGGTCCGTGAGTTCGAGCCCCACGTCGGGCTCTGTGCTGACAGCTCAGAGCCTGGAGCCTGTTTCAGATTCTGTGTCTCCCTCTCTCTGACCCTCCCCCGTTCATGCTCTGTCTCTCTCTGTCTCAAAAATAAATAAACATTAAAAAAATTAAAAAAAAAAAAAGAATCTTGTTAGTATTACTTTTGAGACATTCCATAGTACCAAGTCAAGAGTGGTAATTACCAGGAAAAAAAAAATGTGTTGGGCAAATTATGATAAACTTTTTCAAAGACTTGTTAAGGCTTTATTTTAATAAGCCTATGTTAACATAAAATTAAATCCAAAGAGGTTAGGATATAGGTAAATATAGATTTCTGAGAATCAATGTAAACGTATTTATGTATTACTAAGACTTTATACCATATTGTAAAAATAAACATGATAATAGCATTACTAAGTCAGGGATTCATAAGGCATTAGATAGATAACTGTGCTCTCAGTCGCTTGTAGAAAGAATTCAGTGAGTAGTAGTATATTCAAAGCCCATGGCAGTTGTGTTCATGCCTAGTAATATTTACATGAAAAGGAGACTTTCCAGGAAAACTCCATTAGAGTACCCTTTAAAAGCTACTTCAAGCTATGCTCCACTGGCATTTTGAAATACTCAAAGATTAAATGAAATTCTTACAGCTGGCTAGAAAGCTCAGAGAAAGGGGCACTTTCTTTTTCTTCAATTTTAAAAAAAAATGTTTGTTTATTTTTCAGAGAGAGTGTGCAAGTGAGGAAGGGACAGAGAGAGACAGAGACACAGAATCTGAAGCAGGCTCCAGGCTCTGAGCTGTCAGCACAGAGCCCAACATGGGGCTTGAACTCATGAACCGCAGGATCATGACCTGAACTAAAGTTAGATGCTCAACCAACTGAGCCACCCAGGCACCCTGAAAGGGACAATTTCTAACATGTATCAGCCTTCCACTATGTGTCACACACTATAGAAATTGTTTCAAATATATCTCATTTAAGAGTAACAGAAATATCAGAAAATGTTTTGTAAGTTTGTAGGGGCACCTGGGTGGCTCAATTGGTTAAGTGGCTGGCTTGATTTCGGCTCAGGTCATGATCCCACAGATGTGAGTTTGAGGCCCCACCTGCCCCACATCTGTGCTGTCAGCACAGAGCCTGCTTCAGGCTTCAGATAGATCTTCTGTCTCCCTCTCTCTGCCCCTCCCCAGCTCTCTCTCTCCCATTCTTTTTCTCAAACATAAACGTTAAAAAAAAATTGTCTTGCCAGCTATGAGACAATCATAACAAATTAAATATCTAATTGAACACCTCCTTCCATGGCCATCAGATACAGCTTTCTCCTCTCTCTCTCTCTCTCTCTCTCTCTCTCTCTCTCTCCCTCCCTCTTTTCAATGGAACTGGCCCAGTATAACTATCCATCCTCACCACTAGGATCCTTTTCAACCAAAGACTCCCACAATTGCTTCTTACCAAGCCAGGGTTTTCCTAAGTACTAGAATTCTAAAAAATCCATGAGTAGGCTGCCTATGAAATCAATGGAAATGAGTAACAAATGTACTTTCTGAACAAAATGAAGTTTATAAGTTGAGGGATAGAAAATAGAAAATATGGCTCTGGGAAACATGGTACACACACGGGGGACACAAAGAGTGTTCAAATTTGGAAATGGCAGCCTGGGAGAAGAGTAGAAACAGCCTACTGGTAGATATGTTCTGGAAGAAGGCAGTGACAAAGGGACATTTGTCCTTTTCTGTTCTGGCAATTTCCCAGAAATAAATTGCTAGAAGCTACTTATGAGAAGAGCAGAAGACTGTTAAGTGAAAAGACACAGGGCCATCTTTTGTCTAACAGAACAAAATAAGGCACAGAAAGGTCTTTAACAGAAGACATTCTCTACTTATATAAAGATAAAGAGCCTAAAGTTCTAATACCTGAGGGCATGCTGTAGTGATAAGAAGCTCATGCTCTAGAATCATGTTGTCTGAACATGAAAACTCTACTAACTATTAACTGTGCAAACACGGGAAGATATTAAATTTCTCTAAATCTCAGTTTCCTCATTTGTAAAATGGGGACCATCATAATAACCAAAGTAGGTAAGTATATAAAAGGCTATTATAACTACATTACCTACCTCAGAGGATTGCCATGAGGATAAAGACAGAATATGTGCCCGACAGTCATCAATGCCAGTAGGGTTATTATTGCTAAATATAATGAGTTGAGCAGTCAGCATATACCAAGGACCAATCACTAACACTTACTTAGAGGATGTGAACTTAAGAAAGGAGAAGTTGGGGGTGTCTGGGTGGCTCAATAGGTTAAGCGTCTGCCTCTTGGTTTTGGTGCAGGTCACGATCTCATGGTTTGTGAGTTTGAGCCCTGCATCCAGCTCCACGATGACAACACAGACCTTGCTTGGGATTTTCTCTCTCTCCCCCCCCACCCTCCTTCTCCTGCTTGCACATGCTCTCTCTCTCTCTCTCTCAAAATAAATAAACTAATTAAAAAATAAGAAAAAGGAAACTGGGAAAGACAGATGTCCCCAATGAGGGAATGTTGAAAAGAAAAATGAGGAAAACAAGGAATTGCTAAGGCAAACTACTATATAATTTATAAGTTTTGCTAATCATAGATGTCTATTCAGAAAACCTTGATTGTAATGTCTATACTATGCAAACGTCCAAGAACAGCTTAAGAGAAGTATTTCCACTGCACTGGAAAGTTACTCCTTATGTTAGCACAATTTTATTTTAAGCTCTTTCTTCCCCAAAGATTTCTTTACCCAGGTATCACCAGTACAGTAGATTACTCAGATACTGAAATTTTCTTTCTGGTCTCCTAAATCATCACCTTTGGATGATTTTGATGCTTATTAACACTGTTACAGCTGGTGTGCAAGAGCAGAGAACTGAAACTAAAGCCACTCGATTTTGCTGCTTATTATTAGCTTCCTATAAAATTGGTAGGGAGGATGATGAACACTATTGATTAAAAGAGGCTTTATCTGTGTGCTTCATTTGTTTTGCTATTTGTCCCCTCCAATACAAAGAAAATACCCTTAACTTTCCCATGCTTCTTAAGTACACTACAGTATAAATGCAGGTTTCTGGGCTCACTCTAGATTAAATCAGAATAAGTGGACAGGGAATCCGCATTTTTAACAAACACACCAGTTTAAGAAACACTGATCCATTCTAATTAAGCCCAAGTAAGATGAAAACTGCATAGTCAGTGAGAATATTTCTTTGTTCCTCAAATAACTATGGTAGCTCTTAATCTGACCAACATTATGCATGTCCAATTTACAAAAATGGCAATTTGTATTAGGATAGTGCAGAAAGGGAATGAAAAGATTAAAAAAAAAAAAAAAAAAGATTGGGCTAAGAAGGCACCAAGTAGCTTCATTTCCATGGATTAAGAATCTACCACTCTCAAAAGCAACTTTGTCTTTTTTATAAACTTCTATGCAGAAGGTTCCTTTAATGTAAAATTCAAAATAAAATTGTATATGGGGAGCCTGGGTGGCTCAGTCAGTTGGGCGTCCTACTTCTGCTCAGTTCATGATCTCACCACTCGTGAGTTTGAGCCCTGGGTCTGGCTCTGTGCTGACAGCTCGGAACCTGGAGCCTGCTTCCATTCTGTGTCTCCCTCTCTCTCTGCCCCTCTCCCACTCACGCTCTGCTCTGTGTCTTTCTCTCTCTGTGTCTTTCTGAAAAGAGAGAAGGCAGCCTAGGGAGGAAAAACAATACATTTCAAATCGGTTAGAACCTAAAAGAACATCATCTGCACAGAAGACCAGGTTTCACTTTTTACATGATGTGACCTTAAACAAGTCACTTAAGCATCCTGAGGTTATGCTTATTCCTACTTGTAACATACGGTATCAGTCGTGACTACCTCAATGGGATGTAAAAGTACAAACATGAGGTAATAATATTTGGCACAGGGTATGGCAGCTTGCAAAGGCCTAGAAGCCACTCCTCTGTATGACGTGTGTAATTTTGCAGTTTACAGGAAATAGCTTTCTGTTTGTGATTACTTTTTAGACATTTTATCATGGGGCAGGATGAGGTACATACACAATATAGTACTGATGATCCTTGTTATTTAGTACTTGAAAGAAACTGGCTCATCACTCAAAAGAAAAAAAATGTAGTCTTGTGTTTTTTCAGGTTTCAAGAAATAGCTTCTTTTAAAGACACTATGCCAACATGAAGAGAGCCAGATTGATACGCTGGCACCATTTGTCATTTGATCTGCTAGATGTTGTGCATGCAGAGTTCCTATATGTGTATACTTTAATGTGTGTTTTATACATGTGTGTAAATTATGCAGATTTGTGTACACACACATAAACTTAACCTCAATTAATTGCTATTTTAGAAGTCAGTTAAAACGGTTGGATAAAAGAGAAAATGGAACAGAAAGAAGGGAATGTCTGACTCCATATGGTGGAAAGAAGCCATAATGAAACTGGGAAGGCCAACTTCTCCACAGGAAGCCAGCTTTCACCTGGCCTTCTGAAAGTGCCTTTGTTAACTGAGAAATACTTTCCTTTGAAGGTGTTGAAACCTGAAAACAGTAGTTTGTTCTAACATAAGTTCACAGCATGAGACAGATTTCAAAACAATTTTTTTGTCTGTTTGTTGTCCTATTTATAATAGGCTTCTTGCTGAAATTATTAGAACTTTTAAAATGCAAGATCACAGTATTAGTCTTTTAGTTGTTTAGTGCGTACTGAGTGGTCTCAAAACACTGTGCTCTGTATTCTGGTCTTTTAATTATTTCTCGGATATCTCCAACCTAAGTGTTCCTAAACTGGTACCTCATTATCCCCTAGTTCAAGTTCAAGTCCGTCAACCTGTCACACCTGTCACCCAGGAATACAATCCTCATGATTCTTTATCTACTTATAGTCTACACTCCAGCCATACTGAACCCTTGGACTTTGTAAAATGGGCCATTTTTCGAGGATGTCTCTGGGATGCTGTACATGCATGACACTAAAGGCCACCTCACCTTAATCACGAAAATCATTTCCACTGGTTCTTGGTCTCCATTAAAACAATCCATCGTCACCCTTCCCATGGATGATCCTCGGTGTAACTCAAGGTATCACAGTGTGTAAGATAGGGGGCCACCTGTATGCATGTCTCTGGGATGTGTAGAAATCTCATACTTATTTTTGGCCAATATAAGAACAAGGTCTTTTGAAGCCAAAATTCCTTCCACATATGTTGGTGGTTCATAATCTGGAGATGAGTTTTGTGCGGCTAAAAAAGGGTCCTAGAGAGCTGTGCTGGAAGCTTCTTGGGCTCCTGATGTTTTTGTGTGTATTCTTTCTCTTGCTGTAACATTTTCACTACCTTTATTAGAGCCTTACATGATGAGTAAAGACATTCATGAGACCCAAGGGGTCTTGTGTGTTCCTCCAATCATTCAACATTGTATAATCCTTGGAGACTCTTCTATAAAACTGTGGGGGAGGCATTTTAAACACCTGGAGTCTGGCACCTAGTACATGCTAAAAAGAAGGAGGCTGAAGCAGTCTATAAACAGCTCTAAAGTAAGCATTCATGTCTTTTGTTGATCAGCTATTCTGGAATTACAAACTTGCATCTTGGAATTAGATTTAAAAAAAAGATTGTTAATTTATGCCCTACAGTGAAACTCAATATGGATACAGTTCTACACATCATCTCACCATAGTGATTGATGCTGAAACTAACAACAAAATCATTTAAATTTGTAATAGTCCATTAACTTTGTTTTTAACTACAAAGATTTCCATTTTATGTTGGTAACTATTGAATGAGCTCCTGTACTCACTTGGCTAATTAGTGCGCTGTCGTTTGAATCATTTACTACAATGTCATGTGTGTTTCCATCACTCGCAAGTTTTACTACACTGGAAAACATATAGAAAGATATTATTCATGAAATTTACTAAATAAATGTAAAAAGTAACATTCATTCATTAATTCATTATAAAAGTCTGAGCTAAAGTTGTGCGAGTTTACACAATGCTTATAGATCTGTGGTCTCTACATCTCTACTATAAAATTTTTCTGTGCCTTATTTACTTTTCCAAAAAGAATAGATAATACATTGATTATAATAACTGATTTCCTACTTTAACCTACTATTGTCATGCTCACACGCAAACATACAAAGTCATCTGTAGAATTCTAATTTCTTAAATCATTTAGCTGCTGTTTCCTCACTCTTTCTACATACTTTTTAAAACTTAAATTTATTGACATGTTTCTCCTGAAAATGCTTGAGTATATTCAATCTCACTCATTTTCCCCAGCAGTTCCTGTCGCACATTATTTAGTCTGAATATTTGCAAATGGAAATAGTTCTCTGCTTGCAAGACTTGCTTTGTTTTTATTCCGTCATCTCGGCAAATGTTTGTGTGAACAAGTCTGGAGCAATACCATTCTAATAAGCAATAAAAACAGACATGTAAGTAAGTAAGTGGTGTGGTGTGGTAATCCTCAGAAATAAATGCAAAACCTGATGGAGCTAGAGATCTGTCTTTAATTATTTAGGATTATAACTGGGGATCAAGTGAAGGAAAATCAAGGCCCTTCATTGCTTGCTTGCTGCCCGAGGTACCATTTCTTATCTGAACCTGCAGAGTCTGGGATAGAGTGATTTATGCCTTCTGACTCTAAATCTCCTAGGAAGTAATTAACCATTGCTGCCTTGTCTCTCAGGCAGATTTTATCTGTGATAGAATAACTCACGAATGGTGAGAGACAAGGCACAGGTAGAGAGGAAGATTGTGCAACTTGATTCTATGATTTCCTAACAATGAATCTTGGAACAGTTGTGTTATTCACATATGCAAAGAAAGAATCAGGGTCTAATCTACTAACGGATGTGCTGCATTCTAAAAACACCAATCTGTAAGTTGGTTGTTCGAAACTTTTTTCCATAAAAACAATGTTATATCAATTTTTTAATGTTTATTTATTTGTTTTGAGCGACAGAGAGCATAGGGGAGGGGCAGAGAGAGAGGGAGAGAGAGAGGCTCCACGCTGTCAGCACAGAACTGGATTCAGGGCTTAATCTCACGAACCGAACGGTGAGAGCATGACTTGAGCTGAAACTGAGTCCAAGGCTTAATCTACTGAGCCACCCAGATGCCCCAGCAAATCTTTATTAAGCCTAGGTATAACTGAAAGACACGGTAACACTAACAGTGAGTGCTAACCATGTGCCAGGCACTGTACCGATGTTATCTTGTTTAACTGTCATAAAAACTTTATAAGGAACCTATCATTTGCATTTTGTAGCTGTGAAAACAGTGAAATACTAGGCTTGCCACTAAGTTGTAGAGCCTGCTTTCAACTCAGTTCTGAGACTCCAAAGCCCAATGCTCTTTTGATTCCCGCACACAGCTCTCCCAGATCCCAAACTGTTGGTTCTGTTGTATGAATAATAGTCCTTAATCGCTGTATGTATTTCTTTGAGTAATTGAGTTTGTTGTTACATTTTGAGGAACAGAGGCCTCATTTTCTGTTCACTTCTCCTCCCAGGCAACCTTCACAGCAGAACTGAGGACTTCATTTTCTGAAAGGCATTAGAGGTATTCACTGAGACTTAAGTTTGGCCCATATGTTATGTTATTAAAATGTAATGATAAAGAATCAAGTCTCAGACAACTATGCAAAAAAAGTAAGACAACTTCAAGGGAGAAAGTGAGGTGGATTCAGAGCCTTTCTCTACATGGGAATGAGGGAAGACTGTGTGACAAGGACTAGTGCTCTTAGGGAAAGGAAGATCTAAGATGATAAGCAGACATTCTCAAATATGAAACAGCACACAAAATACTGAAGTTATTGAGTCTTTTAAACAATTTTTTTAATGTTTGTTTATTTTTGAGAGAGGGCGCAATTTGGGGAGGGGCAGAGAGAGAGGGAGACACAGAATCTGAAGCAGGCTCCAGGCTCTGAGCTGTCAGCACAGATCCTGACATGGGGCTCGAACCCAAGAGCTGTGAGATCATGACCAGAGCTGAAGTCAGACGCCTAACCGACTGAGCCACCCAGGTGCCCTATTGAGTCTTTTTTTTTAAAAAATTTTTTTGAAGAGGAAAACCAAAATCAAATAAAGAACTGAGAAACAGAAGAAATGGTAGGTGAAGTGTTGGTGATCTGAATCCATTTCAATATATAATTACATCTAAACTACTAAGGGAATTATAGTTTCAGAACAAAATATAAATGTTGCGAATCCTGGCAAGTAGAATTGAAATAAGCAACAAAACCTGGGAAGTGGAGCACACTCTAAGGAGGAATGTAAGTAGGCTACCTACTTCATCATTCATACATACATGCTATCAAAAACTGAAATGCGCTATTAAGGAAAAACATAAGGATGCCAAACAGCTAATGACTTTCATAAATGTCTTCCTTTAACCTTAGAACAATCTTTCAGGAACTAATATCCCTTTTGGCTAAGATAAACGTTTCTGAAATTTAGTAACTCCTTGAATTCACTTAAATTTTATTTTTTGGTTTGTTAAATTCAAGTAAAGTTCAATGTTTTTTATTGTAAAATAGCATGCATGTTACAATATTTCTTTTTTATTTTTTTTTTTAGTTTATTTATTTATTTTTGAGAGAGAGAGAGAGAGAGAGAGAGAGAGAATGGGGGAAAGGCAGAGAGAGAGGGAGAAGAAGAGAGGGAGAATCCCAAGCAGGCTTCGAGCTGTCAGCACGGAAACCGACGCAGGGCTGAATTCATGAACCATGATCATGCCCTGAGCCGAAGTCAGATACTTAACTGAAGGAGTCCCCCAGGAACCCCTATAATTTCCTCCTTATAAAGTTTATTCTTCCAAACTATCTATTTGGATAGGACTATCTGGCTCATTCCCAGACTCATTCTCCTTAACTATTTGACCATTTCCAGTTTAATGTTACAATTTTGCTGTTAAATGGGGGATATTAATAGACCTAATCTCATTGGGCATTTGTGAAGATTAAATGAGATGACAGATGTGAAGTGCACAGAAAGTTACTAGTATAGAGTTGTTTATATACTGCTGAATGTTATTTTTTAAATCCATACATCTATTCCTGCATTTGTATTTATTCAGAGAGCATCCAGATTACCTGGACTTCTGGTAAACACTAGGTTGTTTCTGCCTGAGATGATTTTGAGCATTGGGTTGATTTCTATACTTCTGTGCTTTTCTGCACTGCTTAATTTTTAATAATCAGCATTTATCATGTTGACGAAATAATAAAGTTATTATTCTTAGCAAATAATACAGTGCAGACCTATAGCGTGAACAAGTGCTTCTTCCAAGTTTTATCTGTATTCTCTATATTCTGAGATACATCTTTTGGAAGACTATGGTTGCATAAATTACATCAGATCTTTAGCTCTCGATGGCCTTTCTTTTTACTGCTTTGCAATCAAACTATGCGAGTTACAGAGACAGAAGATGTTCCAGTACTATCTACCACAAAGACTGAGACTGGACTCCACTTGTACTTTCTTGAATATGAATTTTAAAGGTTCAGAAAAAGGAACTGCTTATTCCAGCAGGAAGAGAAAAGAGAAGATAACAAACACTTTCTTGGAAACTGAAGAAACAGGCACACAACAGCAGACCATTCTTAAATGTAAAAATATGCATAATTGTTATGGAGATGAAGTTTCCCATAGTTCATAAGATTAGAAAAGACAAAAATGACTTCAGGTTGTTTTAAATATATGTATGTACCTATTTCTTAAGAGACGAAAGATGGACACTTCCTCTGAACATCTCCTAAAATGTAAGGACACTGTCAGCTGGAATTTTGCCTTTGTCTTCAGAAGAGACTCTTGTCTCTGAAGGGAATTGGCTACTTTTCTTATCTCACAATACCAGAAACAAATGACAAAGAATTCTGGAGGCAACTTGCTTCCAGTTAACATCTTTCCAATCAATATTTGAAATGCAAACATATATCCGCTAATAATGCTGATTTGATGTTTAAATATAAATAACTTGATCCAGATCCTCTGCCCTACTCTCTCTCTACCCCTCCCTGGCTTTCTTCTTCTCTCTAAATAAACATTAAAAAAAAAAAAGAAACTAAAAACTCCATATTAATTATTCCTTACATTTCACAATGGACTACAGTATCTTTTTCTTAAAAAATAAAAGACATTTTATGTATAACAGATTCATTGACTTTTAGTGTTGAAAAGGACTTCGTGAGTCTTCTAATTCCATCATCTTCTTGATAAAATAATGTGAGGCTCAAGCTTACACAGCAAGATAGTAGGAAAATTCAGTCTAGAAATAAAATCTACTAGTCTATGTCCATTTTTCTTTCCTTTGCAAAATATGATTCCCAATTTGAAAGAGATAACCTACTTAGGAAGCAGATGAATGATTCCAAAGACAAAATAGAATGTGTATACATGTCTTCCCTTTATATGTGTTCATTGTGAAATTGGTTTGTCTATGTGGCTTTGTGTGTTAATTGACCCTTTGGACATCATTTAAAACCAGTCAGCAATTTGGCAGAGATGTGAGCTAAAGCAGACTAAATAAAGTCTACGTATTTACCTCCATAACAGAGAGGCCACAAAGTGTAAGTTTTTGCAAAGTATTTTATTTCTCTCATTCTGCTTTGCTTAATGATATTATTGTTAACATAGTCCCTGGATAAATATTGCCTAAGATGTTATTTATCTTTAAATACTTCTTCAACTGGAGACCACCTTGTTATATATGGGAAATTTTCCGAATGCTCGATACATTTATCATTTATTTCATATTTCTACATGGATATGTTTGGCACTATATGAAATCACAACAAAGTTTGTTCATAGGCAAAGAATGTTTGTGAAGAAGGAAAAGTCTCACTTGGTCTCAAAGGAATCAAGTGGCAGCATTCTGAAGCTTGGAATATTTAAAGGTCTGGGCCAATAGGGAATTTTGTAATTTGGGGGTAAAATGTTTGAAAATGTAAAAAAAAAAAAAAATCCTTTTATCAAGTTGATTTCAATAGCAGTTTTGGTAACTAAAATAAGCATATGCTAAATATAGGAAAATTAGTAAAGAGGTGAGCATTTTTTGAAGGACCTATGAGAAATGAGAATAAAGATGAAGGGATTATTATTTTTTTTAAGATTTATTTATTTTTGAGACAGAGAGAAAGGGAGAGAACATGCACAGGAGAGGGGGAGAGAGGGAGGGAGACAGGATCCACCCTGACAGCACAGAGTCCTATGTGGGGCTCGAACTCACAAACCGTGAGATCATGACCTGAGCCGAAGTCAGATGCTTAATCAACTGAGCCACCCAGGTGCCCCTGGATTTTTTAATTTCTACTGAGTAATTTCTAGAAGCTATACAACATTTTAAAGAGAATTCTCATATGTAAAGTATACAATGATGATTACCTTCAAAATTATGTTTACTAGACTTTTTGTGGTAACCATTTTACCATATACCATACATCTAATAAGTATGTTGTATACCTGAAACTGACATAATGTAGGTGTCAATATATACATCAATAAAAAAGTAGTAATGAATAAATAAAAATTTTAAAAAAATAACTATTTCAGTTACCCGGGAAAACTTTAGGAAACACACACACACACACACACACACACACACACACACGCAACTAAGCATATGCTCTTTTAAAACAAACATATGCTTTCCAGAAATTAAATTCATTTTATAAGTTCATCTCAAGAATTGAGATATTAAGTAATGATAGGTGCTTACTGCCATTTCTCTTTTTCCATTTATTCTTGTATTCTATAAGCACGCACCAACTATAAAGCCATAATTCAGCAAATTTCCCATCATTACTATATTCTTATTTGTTTTCACATTGTTTAGCATGAAAACTTTTAAGCTTACCATTCTGAAGCAAGCAATGGGAAAATAACATACTATAGCTCTCTAATTTCTTTTTTTAGTATGTGCCAGTGTTGCTGTGGTACATAAAGGGACATTTCCAAATAGTACAGATGCAGAATTATTTCCAATATATTTGATATAGCAGATATCACTTTTTTAATTGGAAAGAATGATGGTTAATGTTCAATTTTTATGCTCATACTACAGTTTCGAAATGTTTGGAATGAATATGTTATACATACTAGCATTATGAAAAAACAGTTCTAATGTCTAAGAAAACTTTTTTGAAAGGCTCTATATAAAATTTCTTTTTTTAAAAATGGCTCCTATGCTTTGAGATTAACTAAAATTCATTTTTGAACAAATGAAATGAATTACATGGAATGCAGTTAAGCTCTTATGGGCTTTGATATATATATATTTTTTTACATTCCCCCTGGTATCTACAACCAGCAAAATTGGCAAATGCTTGTGTTTACTGCTACTATAAAGCTGCTCTAAGGAATCTCATGAATTTGGAATTCTAAACCATTTTGGATGCTTTGGAAATGCATCTCATCAATTATAGGGATGTATCTTTTACCCAACTTTCAATGATTCCACAGGGTTCAATTTGAATGTTTTCTCTGCTTATTTCCATTGTTTCTGACACTGCAGTACTTATTTCTGAGACCCAGATTTTCTTCTATTAAGTCATAAACCGATATTAACATTTCACTGAAGGGTAATTTATCATATATTCACAAAAAATAATTTGAGAAGTCATTAGTAAAATGATTTAGTTACATTAAAGCCTTTCTGTACCATGAGTCATTAGGCCACATAATGTTGCAATTGTCTCTCTTCATTAACTTTTTACTTGTAAAACTCCACAACAGTTTTATAAGGTATGCATGGACTTCCTTATATTTCTGTATTTGATTTTAAGACCAAGATGATCTTTGCATTAACATCTTGCTCCAGAATGCAGTTGCTGAAAACTCAAGGTAATAGGAAAGTATGATTACAATGGTATCTTTCTTTAACAATCAAAACCTTCTCTGGTATATAAACCTACAAGGTCAGCAGTCTCCTGTCATGCTTGCAGGAAAAGCTATTCCTTCCCCACTGAAATTCTCAAGCTGGCCACTGCAGGTACATGGGCTAATCTCATTGTTTCTGATTCTGATGTGAACAGAAAACATAACCTGACATGTATTCTAAGAACCTTGTTCTGTTTTTCAGGCAATAATGCAAACACTAAATAATTTTCAAGAGATAATAACTAGTGCAATTCCAGACTTCACAGAACACTGTCTATAATGCTACTAATAATAAGCTTTTGATATACGAGACCTTGATTGAAGAGGTTTTTAAATTTTTTTTGTTTTTAGAGTTTATTTTTGAGAGAGAGAGCATGAGCAGGGGAGGGGCAGAGAGAGAAGGACACACAGAATGGGAAGCAGGCTCCAGGCTCTGAGCTGTCAGCACAGAGCCTGACACGGGGCTTGAACTCGGAAACAGCAAGATCATGACCTAGGCCGTAGCCATTTGCTTAACCAATTGAACCACCCAGGCGCCCCTGATTGAAGAGGTTTTTAATTTATTAACTCATTTAAACCTTCTAACAGTCCAATGAAGTAGGTACAATTATTAATCCTATTTTACAAATGGGAAAACTTGAGAAAAGTCACATAATTCAGATATTAACTGAGAGAGCTGAAATTTGAACCCGGATAGTTTGAGAAGTGCTGCTCCAATCACTGCAATAGGATGCAGCAATTATGTAGTTATTCTGATAAAATTCTGATAACATCAGGGGTGCCTGGGTGGCCCAGTCAGTTTAACATCTGACTTCAGCTCAGGTCAGGATCTCGTGGTTCCTGGGTTCGAGCTCTGCGTCAGGATTTGTGCTGACAGCTCAGAGCCTGAAGCCTGCTTCAGATTCTGTCTCTGTCTCTGTCTCTGTCTCTCTCTCCCTACCCCACTCACACTCTGTCTCTCTCTCTCTCTGTCTCTGTCTCCCTCTCAAAAATAAATAAACATTAAAAAATTTTTATCTTAATTCTGATAACATCAGTGGAGTTGTTGGGGTACAGCCTTGCTATTGTTGGGGACATATGAACATGCCACAAATCTAGGTTCTGATTTGTCTATATCAATTACTATTAAGAGGTTTGTTAGAAGTTCCAACTATAAGTGGCTAAGATGGGGATTTCAACTACTGAGGGTCAGAATACTCAAGTTCTAACCACTTACTATCCTGAGATTGCATCTGCTTTTCATGGGTTTTGTTGTTATTGTTGCTGTTCTTTGCTGGGGTTTTTTTTTGTTTCTTTTTGGAAGCCAAATAAGAGCCTACAGGTTATAAATGTTAAGGAAGATTAGGTTGTGAGACTGAGAAAGACTGGCAGAAAACCAACAACTCACTTCGTCAGGAAGATACTGGGGGTCACAGCTCAGTGAAGCCTTCTCTCTTACCAAACACACCTAATGGCAAACTGCATGTTTCACATATGAAACTCTGATACCTCTAGAAATCATTGATATATAACATCGTCTTTCACTTCAAACTTCTCTTTGACATTCATATTTTATCTTGTTGGTCATAATCTATTTAGTTTTCTTCCAACTTTTTTTTTGTTTGTTTGTTTCTGGTGCCTGTTCTTTCTCCCCATGGGAAGTCATAGGTTTTTAAGGTCAAAGTCCCGTTCCCGTTTGTTTTGGATTCACTCACTCTTAAATTTGTTTTCTAATTATTTTTTTTTTTTTTAAGAGAGAGACCGAGCGTGAGTGAGGGAGGGCAGCGAGAGAGGGAAACACAGAATCCAATGTAGGATCCAGGTTATGAGCTGTCAGCACAGAGCCCAACGCAGGGCTCGAACTCATGAACCATGAGACAGTGACCTGAGCCAAAGCCGGACGCTTAACCAACTAAGCCACCAGGTGCCCCTGGATTCACTCACTTTTAAAACTTGGAACACAGCAAACAGACAATGAAGGAATGCTGGCTCTCTACTCAAAAATAGTGCAAACTGGTATGCTAACTCTTTAGAAAACTTTTAATAAATAAGTGTTCTTTTATGAAGCATCATAATTCTTCATTTGAAAAATGATCACTTCACATCAACAGAATATTAAGTTTGTTAAAGTAAAAGTTTTCCAGTATTTCACCTTTACAGAAAAGACAGTTTAGCAGTCTCATCAAAATTTGGAAGGAATGGAAAATCCTATGGCCTTCCTTAAGGGTGATCAAAATTTTTTTTTAAATTTCTGCTTACTGTTCTAATTATAGCAGACATAGAAAGCTCTTACACAATCCATTTATAGGCCCTATCAGCATTATCTTCAAAATATCCCCCAATGCCCACCACCTTCCTCCTTCAGGTCCTACTCAGCTTCAAGCCACGATCACTCTCCTTGCCTGGGCAACGGCTCCAAGGCCCTGCAAGAACTACAAGGCACCCACTGTCCCACCTGCTCTACTCCACATGTGCCTTTGGGGCTTCCCATCCTTCCACCACATTCTACTGCATTCCAGCCACCCCAACCCCTGATAAGATTTTGACTAGGCAAGCATGCTCCCACCTTGCAAATGCTGGCCATGTCCAGACTGCTCTTCTGGCATGTGGCCACATGTCTCACTTTGTCATTTCCCTAAGGCATTTGCCCTCCTCAGAGATTGTCCCTGACCATTCTGTGTAACACAGCACCACCTCTCCCTCTTTCCCACTTCTCCCAATCCCCAATATCCTGCTTTATTTTTCTGCATTGCAGTACTGTATGAGTTAGTAAGAATACTGTATGAATAAGTAACATGTTGTGTTCATAATATATATTTTAATAGGGGCACCTGGGTGGCTCAGTCAGTTAAGCATCCGACTTCAGCTCAGGTAATGATCTCATGGCTTGTGAGTTCAAGTCCCACGATGGGCTGTGTGCTGACAGCTCAGAGCCTGGAGCCTGCTTCAGATTCTGTGTCTCCCTCTCTCTCTGCCCCTCCCCACTCACGCTCTGTCTCAAAAATAAACATTAACTAACAAAATAAATAAATAGTATATATATTAATATATACACCATATAATATATAAATAATACTAACACTCTATATTAATAACATAAAAAATACAAATCAATACAATAATCAATGTATTAAGAAATAAAGATATAATTTTGTTATCAAGTGTTTCTCAGAAAAAGTAATATTATTTTACTTATTATATGTAAAGCCCAGGAGAGCAGGATTTTATCTCTTTGGTTGACTAATCCAATCCCATTTTTCTAGATCAGGACCTTGCATGCATTAGGAACTCCATTCAAATGGATAAGCCATTGTGAATGAATGGGTGCACAGGGAACTTGTAATTACATTTTACTCTATTTCTCTATCACTTTACCATGTGTATATGCATATTCAGAAATAATTTTAAGATACTATATTCAATGAGGACATGTGGTTAAATTTACATGTGTATCATCTTTATTAAAAATTTAATGGCTCTTTTTTTTTTTTTAATTTTAACGTTTATTTATTTTTGAGACAGAGAGAGACAGAGCATGAACAGGGGAGGGGCAGAGAGAGAGGGAGACACAGAATCCGAAACAGGCTCCAGGCTCCGAGCGGTCAGCACAGAGCCCGACGCGGGGCTCGAACTCATGGACCGTGAGATCATGACCTGAGCCGAAGTCAGATGCTTAACCGACCGAGCCACCCAGGCGCCCCTTTAGTGGCTCTTTTAAGCAGTTCCCCCTATTATTATTTTATGATTTGAATGAGTTAAATCTGGTGAAGACTTTGGTACCATTCAAAGGCAGCTTACTGTTTGAAGGCAGTGGCTTTCATACTCTTATGACTATGAACCACAATTTTATGGAACAAATTAATATTTACCATATGCATTCTAGAAATGTCTTATCTTTTTTCTCTTCTATTTCATTTAAAAAAATTTTTTTTTTCAACGTTTTTTATTTATTTTTGGGACAGAGAGAGACAGAGCATGAACGGGGGAGGGGCAGAGAGAGAGGGAGACACAGAATCGGAAACAGGCTCCAGGCTCCGAGCCATCAGCCCAGAGCCTGACGCGGGGCTCGAACTCACGGACCGCGAGATCGTGACCTGGCTGAAGTCGGACGCTTAACCGACTGCGCCACCCAGGCGCCCCTCTATTTCATTTTTAAATACATGCCACCCTTGGGGCGCCTGGGTGGCTCAGTCGGTTGAGCGGCCGACTTCGGCTCAGGTCATGGTCTCGCGGTCCGTGAGTTCGAGTCTCACGTTGGGCTCTGTGCTGGCAGCTCAGAGCCTGGAGCCTGTTTCGGATTCTGTGTCTCCCTCTCTCTGTCCCTCCCCCATTCATGCTCTGTCTCTCTCTGTATCAAAAATAAACGTTAAAAAATTTTTTAAAAATTAAAAAATTAAAAAAAATAAATAAATACATGCCACCCATGATCCCATGCATTAAACTCACGACCCAATTTTTTTCATAAAAAAAAGCATAACCTGTAGTTTGAAAAACATGACTAGAGAGTACACAGGATAATATGCAGAATTCCCAATGAACTATTATTAATGCTGTTGCTGTTCATTAAAAAAAAATTAATGAACCCTATACAGAATAATACTTTTGAAAATAACTATTATTTTATATCCACATATGACCCAAAATAAGTGTACTCTGAATATTAAATACGAATTTTTGAAATAGAATTTTATATAAAGAAAAAGAATGTGATCAAATATATGTTCTTAAAAAATTAAAGAAATTATAACACGAAAGGAGAAAACTATTACTTTAAAACTGAAAACACCTAGGGGCACCTGGGTGGCTCAGTCGGTTAAGCATCTGACTTTGGCTCAGGTCATGATCTCATGGTTTGTGAGTTTGAGCCCCACATTGAGCTTTGTGCTGACAGCTTGGAGCCTGAAGCCTACTTTGGATTCTGGGTCTCACTTTCTCTCTCTGCCCCTGCTCATGCTCTGTCTCCTCTCTCTCTCAAAAATAAACATTAAAAAAACAAAAAAACAAAAAACTGAAAACACCTAAATGTAAAAGTTACTATTTCCCCAGGAGAATTATGATTCTTGAACAGCTCTGGTAAATTTATTCAGATTAATTTGTAACCAGTGGATCCCAAAAGTGAATGTAGTGATGGAATTCTTTTAATGGTATGATCATTCTCCTTTTGAACCATGATGAAAATAGATATTTTTTCTTTTTCCCACATATAAATTATTCCTCTGTTGCATCAATTCTCTCCCTAGAATATTTAGCACATCTTTATTTTCCACTATATGTTTATCTATTACCCTATATAAATTTAGAATCACACACTTAGACCATTAAAATAACTTCCTAAGAAGTCGATAGTCCTCCTATCGCTCTGGATCCAAAACAACTTTAGATCATTACAGATTTATCTTCCTAAAATCCTACTTGATTAGTTCACTACTCAAACTGCTTCTCCTGCCATGCAAAGCCTTCTCAATTTCATTTTTTTAGCCTTGCCCATCATTAGTACTTGTGATGGTCAGTGCTATATGCCAATTGGGCCAGCTTATATTATCCAGTTTTCAGTCAAATACTAATCTAGGTTTTGCCATAAGTCATTTTGTAGATATGACTAACATCTATAATCAGTTGACTTTATGTAAAGAAGAACATCTTAGATAATCTGAGTGGGTTTAATACAATCAATTTAAAGGCCTTAAGAATAGAACTGCTGTGTCCCTAAAAAAGAAATTCCACCTGAGGTCAGGTCCTGCCCAAGAACTTCCAGACTGTGCTTCTTGATGGCCTGCAATATGCTTTTCAAAATTGCCCATCCAGCCTCATAACGGCATAACCCATTCCTTGAGAGAAATGTGTGTGCGCACACATGTGCATGTGTGCGTGTGTACAAGCTAGTAGTTCTGTTTCTCAGATGGAACCTTGACTGATAAAACATGTTACCATCATTAGTACTTTATGCCACAACCCAACTTTTGCCATATTTAGTTTGTGCCTTAGACCTTATGGACTCTACTCATCTTCCTTCAGATATCTCCGTGTGAAATGGTCATTCCACCCTTGCTTTGACCCTTGGGAATCCTACCTCACTCCCATTTTCATAAAACAAGAATGACACCACTCTCTGAATCTCTATAACTTTCTGTTAAGTGCCATTTGAATGACACAGAACATGATCTGACTTTTATGTTATTTTTGTATATTTCCTTATGACTGTAAGATCCATAAGAATATAAGATGTGTTATATAGCTCTGAAGTTTCACCAATATTCAAGTGAGACTTCAGTAATGGCACCTTATACACATCAGCAATGTAATAGATGAGTGAATAATAAAGTGTTATTATATACATAAAAAACGCAAATCTTTGGGCGCCTGGGTGGCTCGGTCGGTTAAGTGTCCAACTTCAGCTCAGGTCATGATCTCACAATTCTTGAGTTCAAGCCCCGCGTCAGGCTGTGCTGACAGCACAGAGCTGGAGCCCACTTCAGGTTCTGTGTCTCTCCCTCTCTCTGCCCCTTCCCTGCCCCTGCTCACACACACTCTCTCTCTTTCTCTCTCAAAAACAAATAAACATTAAAAAAATTTTTAAAAATAAAAAAGCCCCAGCAAATCTTTGAAGTCATATTGACTTCAGTTTTCCACTCTGGCTCTGTCTTACTAGCTTTCTGGCAATAGGCAAATTATTTAATCTTTCAGCCTTAGTTTTCTCTTACATAATGTATAAAGTTTTCTCTGATGTAGAGATTAATAATCACCATACTGAATCATGGCAAATACTAAATGAGATCATGTACCTCACATGTATTAGGGCTCACTGAAATTAACTATGTTGGAAATGTTATTATGCATTAATTCATCAAATACATCTATATTGAACACCTATTATAAAATAGGCATTTTGGTTAAGTCTTGTGAAAAATGAAAGGTAAGGTAGTGATTGCCACATTTATTAAGTAGTTCTTTTATTCCAGTTATCCTTTAAATACTTACCTAATAATTTATGTCTATAATAACTCAACTGAGAAATTATTATTATCCCTATTCCACATGAATAACTGTTGACACAGACAGATTAGGTTATTTGCCCAAAAACTGATTGCTAACAAGTGTCGGACTCAGGATATACACTAAGTCAATCTAATTCTAGAGTCTGTATTTTTTTGAGTTCTAAAGTCTGTATTTTTTTAAGTATTTATTTGATTGTAAGTGAAATTGAGAATCTTTTTCATATATTTATTAACCTTTGGTATTTATTTTACTTTGTTGTTGTTGTTTCTTTTTTTTATTACTATTTTTTGTTGTGTGTGTGTTTAAGCAGATTTTGTACCCAACATGAGGCCTGAACTCACAACCCTGAGATCAAGAGTCTCATGCTCTATGAACCCAGCCAGCCAGGCACCCCAAGAGTCTGCATTTGTTGTTGTTGTTGTTGTGCTAAGGTACTTCCTATGGACATGGATTTGGTTTTCAAATGGCATGTATACTAAAGAAATACAGAAAATTTTCAAAAATAAATATTAATGATGAATTTTAAATGTCCCACAAAAAAAAACAAAAAAGGAATGTAGAAAAAAATAATGTTCTTCAAATAGTTTTAACACTACTTGGTATACATGACATTTATTATTACTCAAGAGGCCATATTAGAATGGAGAAAATTGACCTGCTCTTATAATTTACTGACCTCAGTCTGGAAGGATGTTCCTGCCCCCTCCCTCTACTGCATGTGGAATGCCTTATAGTTGTTATGCACCTGTGAATTAGCACATGCAATTTTTCCATGTAGACAAGCAGATCTCCACTGTTCATACTGCAGTTAAGGTTAAGGGTAGTTCTTTTTTTTTTCTTTTTTTTTTTTTCTTTTTTTTTTTTAACCCTCAAAAGCATATTCATGAGAAACTTGTGACAAGGAAACTGAGACTTCTCTCCCCAGCTTTTCCAAAGAAGAAAGTAGTTAGTGTTGAGTTTGAGATTAGAAACACAAAGGACTACCCAATGAGAAATATTTCTTTGATTCTTCTTGGTAATAGTCATAGTTCCTTTATTCTGTGCCCAGGTCTCAGCCACACTTTGGGTAAAGCTGCTCTTTTTTCTTTCTTTGTTGCTGTGTCTTAAGGGTAGTTCTAATTAGAATCTTTTAACGCTTTATAAACCAGTCTTTCAAACTGAGATACATATAAAAAAAATAATACGTGGTGATTTTACTTTAAAGATATGACTCTAGTATGATCAAGATATTGAGCATGCATTTTAAAATAATAGTGGTCTTCAAGATTAATTTTTTTCTCTATACTTTTCATATAGTTTCTCAATAGTTAATATGAGAAACATCTGTGGAAGAGAGATAATATTAACTCAATTTTTCTCATTCAGCTAACTAAACTTTTCATACTAAATCATGGCTATTCATCTTCAGGGTAACATTACAGAGAAATTCCTAAGCATTGCAATGATTTCAAGTATATTAGTTTTACACCAAAAATATTTTAGAGCATTTCTTTGCTATGAAGTCAGCAAGAAAAAATTGAGTTGCTGTACTCTACAAATCTCACTGCTGAGCAACCGCTCTGGACGGGCCTCTAGATGGCCTTGTAATGCATCTTCCTGTGATTCAGACTCAGACCAGCACTCAAGAGGTTCTCTATTAAATAGCATTGACTTTCTGTTCAATAAATGTTTTTTCTAAAATTATTCCTAAAATAATTCCTCATACCTCTTCTCATTATACATATGTAGTTTACTAATCCATAAATCCTTAAGTTCCCTTATAAAAATAACATTATCATTTTCTGTTTTCCCCATACTGTGTCCAAAAGTCAGCTGTTTAAGTCAGACCCACTTGCATGTTCCCAATGCAACTTTCTCTCCTGTATCTTACAAGTTTAGACTCAGATTTCTCTGAAATCTTATTTTAGGTTTTGTGCTCCCTATTTCTAAAATAACACCTATCTGTAAAGATATTTTCGCAAAGTGCATTCGTTTATTTGTCCCCTTTTCCAACATTGACAATGAATCAAATCTTTGAAGATATGGGGCATAGATTGTTTCTATTTCTCTATTAAAATGAAGAAAACTAAACAAAAGAGTAAAATAATGTGCTCTTTTTCTGTTTTCTTAATAGTTTAAGTTTCGTCTTTCTTGTTTTGAATGATAATTGCATTCATTAAAATTGTAGCTCATTTCTCTCATTATCAAGTTAGTTTTTTATATTCTGCTGTGTAATTCAACATTAAAGTGCTTTTAAAGGATGCTAATTTGTTGGTTGTTTTATTTCCTATAGGCCATGATATTACAAATTAATTTCAATGATAGCCAAAATCATGTGAAGAAAATACATACATGACTGACAGAAATTATAAAGAGTATTCTTTATAATTAAATAAAATAATCACATATTTGGGGGTACCTGGGTGGCTCAGTCAGTTAAGCATCCAACTTTGCCTCAGGTCATGATCTCACCGTTCATGGGTTCGATCCCCGTGTCAGGCTCTGTGCTGACAGCTCAGAGCCTGGAGCCTGCTACAGATTCTGTCTCCCTCTCTCTGCCCTTCCCCCTTGTGCTCTCTCTGTCTCTCTCTCTTTCTCTTTCTCTCTCAAAAATAAACATTAAAAAAATTTTTTTAAATAATAATAATCCCTTACTTGGAGTGACAGGGAAAAAAAAGAATTAACTTATTTGTAGAGAAAAATCATTTCCCATACTATCCATTACAAAATTATTTATGCAATTTTTTTTCAGGGATCATCTACTAGGAAATGCCAATGCATAAGCAATCTTTCTAAGACTGACCATGAATTTAATAATAATAATATAACAAAAAATAAATTCAATAATATCACATAAACTATTTTACCTTTGCATTATAGGGAATGTAATGTTTTGATAAAGCTTCAGGCGTATGCATCCATGTTTTGTCTGCAATGAAGAACACACAGTGTTAAATTAAATTATATGTTCTAAGGGTGTCATATTCATTCATCAGCATATGTAAGGAGTGTGATATGGGTGGGAGCAATTCTAAATCATGATTCCTTTGCTAAATTGAGAAACAATAACTAGTCAGATATAAAAACAATGTAGCTGGAAAGTGTATACAAACTTGGGATAAAAAGACCATAATAAGCTATAGGCTTGATTTAAAAGACGGTTTAAAAAGTAACAACTCAGTGGACTACAAGTAGTTACATCAATTATGTGATTATGTGATATCTTTCTCATTTCCTTTTATACTCTCGTGGTTAACAGTTTTTTTAAAAGTTCCCTAATCAATAAATCTTCAACCTTTCAAATAGTCCTTAGATTAGTTTAAGAGAATATTAAAAACAAAGTGACTAAAAGAATAAAACATATTGAAAATAATTTGTATTGTGTATTATTGTTAGAAATAGAAAAATATTTTTCATTCAATTTTGGATTGTATTTACATATTCCACATATCTTCCAAAATATTTTGTGGACTGTATAAGTGAAAAAAAAGCAAAAAAATGTTAAACTAATCATATTTGACTACATTTTCGAAATTGCATTTGTTTGTTGTAAAACTTCTCAATCTTCAAAAACCATTGTCTCCTTTAGTAGAGTTTTGTATTTTACTCCTCACAGAATTAAAACATTTAGAATCAATATTATGAACAGAATAGAATGAAAGACGTATTTCACCATGAAAAATAGTAAATAAGTACGTACTGAAAAGAAATAGATTACTAACGAAGTATTTTTAACATTCAATTCAGAACATTTGAAAATGATATTAACAGAAACTAGTTTGGTATCTTTAATATGTTCTTCTCAAACTGGGGGATTGTGAGGACAAAGAGAAAAAGGCCTATCTTTCCGGAATGTCAATTACTTTATACCATTTGGAAAATAATGCAGTATATTTAAATTAAACATGTTTATGGGGTACAATGTTCACAAGAACTTCTGAGACAAAACATGAGGGATCAATAAAATCCCAAGCTCATGGTGCACCTTAGGGCTATTTCTGACTACTGAAGCAGATATGTGATAGTTGTGCATGGGTGAAGTATGTTGAGAAGCAACACATTCTAAGCTTCAAAAAAGCATATCGACATTGTATTAATGTAGAAAATTTTTATTTCCTATAAGGATTTTCATTTTAATTACAGTTTTCTCTTTATGACTGCTACTAAATGGTGAAGTGATTAATTCAAGAATAATTTGTACTTAGATTTGGGATACAATATTGCACTTGTATATTAAAAGAAATTAATCACAATGCTATACACCAGAACAATAAAAACATCAAGATAATAAAAACAAAGATCTGCCTTTAGGAAACTTAAAAAAAAAAAATCTAATTTCTTTTTGTAACCCCTTAACTCAATTATTCTCATGTCTCCTTTTCTAAGATACATGACACTGCTCAGAAGTATATAAAGTCTAAATCTGAATATAATGGTCCATTCCAATCCTGAGGCAGAGGGATAATTGCTTTCTCCTATAAGCTACTATTATTTGAAAACTGATGATACTACTTCCATTCTAGTCTTGTATTGCAGTGACCTAGAAAAAGGGTAGTTACATCCAGCTGTTACTGATGACAGACTAAAATATTCACAATGTTAAATTACCAGTGGAGAAGCCGCAGTTGTCACAATGACAAAAAATCTACATCCACATCGTCAAGAGATGATGGTTTAGTGGTTGTTCATTACATACCTCTAGTACAGGCAGTATACTTATAACACCTGAAAGATTTCTAAAACACATCCTTACTGTCATCCTAATTTATACTTTGGCAGAAGGAAAAACTAACAGAATAAAACTCTTTATATTAATTCATTTAGATGTGACTGACCTTGAAGAGTGAGTACAGATGATGGTTCCCGGTCACTATCTATCTATGCCGATAGGAGCAATTAGATATATGGAACTGGTACAGAAACAGGAACACAGACACTTCGGAATGTGCCCCCTTCCTTGAAATTAAACTGTAATCACTAACTCAAGAGTAAACAGTCACATAAATAAAATGCCAACATTTCAAAATACTTGGCAAGTATCAAACCACTCTGACTGCTAGGTCAATAAATCTGTGTTCAAAATGCACTTAGATTAAGAGCTCATCAAGAATGATGCAGGAAGTTCATTATTACTGTATCAACAGAGCTTAGTATATTGAAAGCATCTACTTTGGGTATATCAAATTTATTTTTTTAAGTTTATTTATTTATTTTGGGAGAGAGAATGTAAGCAGAGGAGGGGTAGAGAGAGAAAAGGAGAGAGAGAATCTAAAGCAGGCTCCACGTTGTCAGCACAGAGCCCAACAACGCAGGGCTCGAACTCATGAACCCTGAGCTCAGATCATGACCTGAACCGAAATCAAGAGTTGGAAGCTTAACTGACTGAGGCACCTAGGTGCCCTTAGTATGTCAAATTTAAAACAAAATGGTGTTGGGTGAATGCCTGCATGTGAATGGGTTAAAAAGGGAAATCATACTTAAATATTAAATTTTAACTGCGATGCTATGATTATATCTACTCATCAGTTTGTCAACTGATAAAGAAAATGAAGAGTATCTGGTTGAATTATTTAATCACATGCATTCACATTCAATGCTTTATGTTTTCTTACTAAATTATTCATTTTTGATGTAATGAATTTATTATAGGATTGTAAAAACTCAAAGAGAAAGCTAAAATAAGAAAGGAGCTATAGAACAAATACATTCATTAAATAATCAATGATTATAAGGTTAGACTAATTTTTATAGATCTCTTCAAAATAGTCCACAATGATGCAAATCTAATACATTCACTCTTTTTTAGAATCTGTAGCGTTAGAGACAGCATTTACAAAGAAAATCAGTGAAGTCACCGGTAATTCAACCAAAGAATACCAGACAACATACTAATTGGAAAGGCTGATAACAAGAAAAAAATATATGTTTGAATTTAAGATGATCTCTTTTCCATAGGCTTCTGAGTACAGGACAATTTAGTAAGGTTGCATGTGATAACCAAGTAAATTGGACAATTATGAAAGAAGAGATGAGGTTTTACTGATTGAAACTTTGTTTAGAGTAGAATATACAGTGTGTGCTGATGTTAGTTATTGGAAATATGACTGAATAATATATTCTCTAGGGGTACAATTACAGCTCCCGATTGTCAAGATGTAGGACTTCTCTCATAAAATTCAATTTTTCCAACTCAAATTAAAATTCAACCAAATAGTGCTATTGGTTGAAACTAGCAGCAGAGGCTCTAAGAATTCTTCCTTTATCAACCTCACTAAGTGAGAGTCAGAATTGATTAGTAAGTGGGTAGAACTTCTGGTATCAATTCTAACTTGGAATTAGAGCAAAATATTGATCAGTAATTTCCTGATAAGGAAATTTAGTCATTAAACTTGGAGGAAAAAAAAAAGAAACGTTTTAAAGAGAATGAGGCAAAGCAGGAAAGAACAAATGCTTCTCTTTCCTGATTCTCTAAATCAGTCCAGTTTTCCCCATGGCTATATTTCCACTGTCGTCAAATGAAACAAATATACTATTGCTGGTTACTTGGGATTTCTCTGTGAAAAACTCCAAAATCCTCTTCAACTAAAGAGAAATTAGAAATAGGGAGTTTCAACTTTAAAACCATGGGAAAAGGAAATGTAAGCAAATAAAAAGAGTCTAGAAGTGCTTTTTTTTTTTTAACGTTTATTTATTTTTGAGACAGAGAGAGACAGAGCATGAACGGGGGAGGGTCAGAGAGAGAGGGAGACACAAAATTCGAAGCAGGCTCCAGGCTCTGAGCCCGGCGCCGGTCTCAAACTCACGGACCATAGATCGTGACCTGAGCCGAAGTCGGACACTTAACCGACTGAGCCACCCAGGCGCACCTAGAAATGTTTTTTAAAAATAAGATAATATGGGGGTGCCTGGGTGCTCAGTCAGTTAAGCGTCTGACTTGGGCTCAGGTCACGATCTCGCAGTTCGTGGGTTCAAGCCCACTGTGCTGACAGCTCAGAGCCTGAAGGCTGCTTTGGATTCTGTGTTTCCCTCTCTCCCTGCCCCTCCCTCACTCGCACTCTGTCTCTCAAAAATAAATAAACATTAAAAATAAGACAATAAAGGGGTGCCTGGGTGGCTCAGTCGGTTAAGCGTCCGACTTCAGCTTGGGTCATGATCTCGCAGTTCGTGGATTCGAGCCCCACGTCTGGCTCTGTGCTGATAGCTTGGAGCCTGGAGCCTGCTTCAGATTCTGTGTCTTCCTCCCTCTCTGCCTCTACCCTGCCTCATGCTCTGTCTCTCTCTCTGTCTCTCTGTCTCTGTCTCTCTCTCTCAAAATAAATAAACATTTAAAAAATTTTAAAAAAAGATAATATGATTAAAGTGACGAGTTGTGATGTAAGATTTTTATTACTTCATTAAAAATACTTATATGTACCATAGGATTATTTCCAGATTCTTTTTTTACTAGTAAAAGAATTAAAAATGAAACATTATTTTACTTCCAGTGTATGTTTTAAATCTGATGCAAGCTGCAGACCACAATAAATATTATTTTGCCTTCCCCTTATTCAGAAAAATAATCAAAATAATAAATTCCCAGTTTCCCAAGGTTGAAAGGTGCCTGAAAGTTCACATCCCTACTGAATACATCAATCCTCTGTACCACGGCCAAATGTTTGAACACTTCTCACTTCCAAAACAAAAAAAAAAGTTTGTACTTCAAGCAATTCTATGATATGTTTGCACAACTTGGTTGGAATTTTTTCCTGCATTAAATCAATGACCTTGTAATTTGTACTCATATGATCTGTATTAAACTTAGCCCCGTGACCACATGACAGTCCTCCAAACACTGAAAGACCACACCAAGGGTTCTCAGCCATACTTCCTGTTCTAGGTTGAAAGCCCTGAAGTCACCCCAGCCTTTCTCATCTGTGTGTGACACAATGTGTCAATCAGTCCTTTAAAGAGAGAACACACTATGCCAGACTTCATGGAATGGAAGAGAACAATCTACTTCGTGGTTCTGGACTGTCCATTATTCATACATTAGAAAATTAACTAGAACCTTTCATACACGCTGTTGACTTAATTCTTCAGTCGTTTTTTACCCACATAGAATTTAAGGTGCATCTTCCAAATAATAACAGTATATAAGTAAAAATGAAAGTGTTCGATTTTCTGGACCCACGTTTGGCAATTTACATGATCTTATTAAGTATATAGTGTGGAATATGACCCAACTGGTCATTTCAGCCCCACATATCTGTAATTCTACCACATCAGTTTATGTATTTCTGCTTTCAATCACTTATGAACTTGAGTATGACTATTTAATTATTCTCTCTCAATTCACTGATAGCATATTAAATAGGGCAGAGCCTTGTGTCCAGCAGCAGACAGCTCCTTACAAAAAGACAAGGGTACATTATTTTAACTTCACTGAACTACGTAAAACTATCAAATTTTGCAATTTTTCCTATGAGTGCATCATGAAACATTCGTCAAATGCCATGTTTTCCTGCCCCTTAAAAAAACAGCATTTAACTAGCTGCTTCTTTCATTCCTATGCTGATCATTATGATATACTACATTTATTTTAAATCCCTGCCTGCAAATTAATAACAAAGTTATTTTAGCCTCATTGTTATCAATTTACCTACCATCAAGCCTCACATGTTATTCAATAAAGAGTGAGTGAAGCATGTGCAGACATGCAGAAGCATGAATTTAAACCATGGTAAATTTGGGGTGCCTGGGTGACTCCGTCAATGGAGCATCTAACTTTGGCTCAGATCACAGTCTCACAGATCGTGAGTTTGAGCCCCACAGCATCAGGCTCTATACTGACAGCTCAGAGCCTGGAGTCTGCTTCGGATTTTGTGACTCCCTCTCTCAGCCCCTCCACCATTCCCACTCTGTCTCTCTCTCTCTCTTTCTCAAAAATAAATAAACATTAAAAAATTAAATAATGGTAAATTTTTATTAAGTCCAGCGAATTTAGTATTATACGGCTATGCTATCTAGTAAGACTAGTTTGAGATCACTTTATTTTTTGCAATTTCACACCAGAGAATAAAATTGCCAGAGAACACACTGTCATAAGTGTATTTTGAATTAAACGTATTAAACAAATCCACTCTTTCATCAGGGTGATAACCCAAGAAGGTTAATTAGCAATGTTTGCAGATGTGTGTTACTCTATTCTAACCTCATTCCTGAACCATGTGATTTGATAATAGGAAAAACTGATTCCTTAACATCAGTTAATAGTAAATACTATTACTAGAAAATCATTACTATGATTTTCATAGTAATATTGAATTGACCCCCAGGTCCTTTAAATGTGAACAACTTACCTTTCTTTCTGCTAAAAGCACGATTCATGATGATCAGCCAAACAGACGTTGAGTTCAATCACAGTTGATATCCTATAAAAAAAAAAAAAAAAAAAAAAAAAATTCAAGCAAAAAGAAACATTGACAAACCTCTTTTATGGAAATGCATTAAAAAAAAATTTTTTTTAATGTTTTTATTTATTTTTGAGACAGAGAGAGACAGAGCATGAGCAGGGGAGGGGCAGAGAGAGAGGGAGACACAGAATCGGAAGCAGGCTCCAGGCTCTGAGCTGTCAGCATAGTGCCCGACACGGGGCTCGAACCCACAGACTGTGAGATCATGACCTGAGCCGAAGTCGGACGCTTAACCGACTGAGCCACCCAGGCGCCCCAAAATGCATTTTAATCACAAAGTCTTTAAAATTTTTTTTAAATATTTATAAACAGTACTCTGGAATTCCCCATGAGACACTGAATAAATATAAATTTATTCATAAGAATAAATAAGAATAAACATAAGTACTCAATATTATGGGTGGCACAGCAGATAAGAACAATATCTCAAATAAATTTCCTCCCAAGTTCCCTAATCTTCTTGTCTTTTGCCTATTATACATCTACCATTAATTATATTTATGTGCAAATTTAAGGAGAAAGAAGATTAATACTTTTCTCTTAGCTTATAGGTAAGAAGTGTGATACAGTTTGGGGTTATTAACAGTACTGAACAAACAGAAGTCTTTGATTATGACAGTGGCAGTCATGTCCCTCTCCAACTAGGCTCTGCTAGGTGGCCCTACACCCCATGATGCTCTGGGCACTGCTGTCTGATTCAAACGAAGATGATGGCACCCTATCCCACTTTGAAACCAAGGAAGCACACGTGATGATCTCTGATTTTGCCTTTGGAATAATTTATCCCTAGTCTTGAAGAACACTTCACGTACACAGCAAAATAACTATGTTCCAGTCCTGTGGGAACTAAGAAGTCCAAAAGCCTTCCTTCATTTCATCCCATCTCCATCCCTTTAGTTGAAACTGGCAGAGGGTTGTTTGGCCACATCCTTAGTATTCTCTGCTGTATGGATAAGCTGAGAATGTTCCAAATCTGTAAGTACTGTTTCTTTGTAGTTTAACAATTCCTTTTTCAATTCATTTTTTTCTTCTCACATTTTACTATAATCAGTTAGAAGGAACCAAGCCACTGTTCAACACTTGGCTTAGAAATTTTCTCAGCCAAATATCCAATTTCATCAATTACAAGTTCTAGCCTCCACAAAATACTAAAACACAAATACACTTCAGGCAAGTTCTTTGCCCACTTTATAACAAGAATTACCTTTTCTCCATTGTTCAATAACACGTCCTATATTTCCATCTGAGACCTCAACAGAATGTCCTTTACCATCCATACGTCTACCAACATTCTGTTCATGATTATTTATGTATTCTCTAAGAAGATGGAGGCTTTTGGTCTCCTCTTTTCTTTCTGAACCCTCACCAGAACTGCCTCGAGCAGTACCTTCACAGCAATCTCCACTTCTTTCAGCATGCACCTCAAAACACTTCCAGCTTTTACCCATCACCCAGTTCCAAAGCTGCGTCCACATTTTTGGTTTTTTGTTGTAACAGCTTCCTACTTCTCAGGATCAGCTTCTCTCTTAGTCAGCTTGGACTGCCATAACAAAATTCCGGAACTGCAACACTTAAACTACAGACATTTTTAACTTGCAATATTGGAGGCTGGAGGTTGGAAATCAGGATGCCAGCAAGGTGAGGTTCTAGTGAGGGCCCTCTTCCTGGCTTGTATATGGACCGATACCTTCCGGCTGTGTCCTCACATGGCAGAGAGAGAGGGAGCTCTTGTTTTCTTCTCTTTTTATGAAGACACTAATCCCATCATGGGGGCTTCGTGCATATGCTCTCATCTAAACCTAATTAGGTCCCAAAGTCCCCATCTCCAAATACCACTTTGGGGGTTAGTATTTCAACATGTGAATTTGGGGGGAGGGGGGTGGATACCAACATTTCATCCATAACTCTCACCATTAAGCCTACAAAGCAATAAAACACAACAGAGAAATTAATCTTTATAAAAAGTCATTTTTATAGTGAAATTACTACTATCTCTGTTCTGGCTTATCTGCTCCCAAAGAATTAAAAGTTAACAGAATTATAAAATATTATCACTAGGTACTGTTTTGTACACTTAGATAATGACACTATAATATCACTTTCTTACTGACCTCATACTTCATTCACTTTTTCATGATATGCCATTAATACAAGACAGGTAGAGAATATATTTTATAAACTAAAACACCAAAATGATTACGTCATTTATACTAACAATATAATATGGTTTCTTTTGTATAATATAAAAGATACTATTATTGGAAAAGTCATGATTTAAATGACTTTATTTATTACAATTAATTTATTTATTCATTTGGAAATCATTTATTAATCACCAGTGCCAGGCATTCAGCAAGGTATACAAGGGGATACATTAGGACAAAATATATTCTGTATCCTACCAAAAGTTACTTTTCATCTAGAAACTAACAGACATGGTTATTGATTGATCGATTGTATCCTGGAGGAATAAATGAAAATCAAAAACTAGCAGAAAAGATACATAATGTATCTGAATGTAAGATTAGATTTCTCTGGAAAAATACACAAAATTACCATGGAGTCTATTAATCAGTAGAGCAAATTCAGTATGTCTCAAGTAGACATTGTTCACAATAGCAGATTGTGAAATATAAAGATGGAGGTTAAGGGGTGCCTGGGTGGCTCTGTAGGTTAAGAGTCCAACTCTTGGATTTAGGCTCAGGTCATGATCTCCCAGTTTCATGAGTTCAAGCCCCACTTTGGGCTCTGCTCTGATCACGCAAAGCCTATTCAGGATTCTCTGTCTCCCTCTTTCCCTGCCCCTCCCGGCTCACACTCTTTATGTCTCTCTCAAAAAAATAAAAAAAAAAAAAGATGGAGTTTAATACCATATAATTTTAAATTTCATAAAATCGTGCTTATTTATTTATTTATTTTTCTTTCAAGACAGAGCGAGCATAGGGGAGAGGGGCACAAGGAGGGAGAAAATCTTAAGCAGGCTCCACGCTCAGCATGAAGCCCTACAGAGCTTGATCCCCGACCCTGGGATCATTGACCTGAGCTGAAATTAAGAGTCAAACACTCAACTGACTGAGCCACCTAAGCACCCCAAACTGTGTGTATTTTAAATTAAGATTATAATATAAAGTCTCTGGAGACATATAGACAGGAAAAAACAACAACAACAACAATAACAACAACAAAAACCTTAACATGACTGTATAAGGTTCAACAGGCCAAATAAATAGAGGATAAAATAACACTACAATTCTATGACTCCAGAACACCAGAAGGATTTTCGCCTGTTTTCCAAACACAGATATAAATGTCAGTGAATATCAGATAGGCTGTTCTTATCATGTAAATAAAAAGTATAATTTCATTTTCCAACTACTTTTTAAATTTTTTTAACGTTTATTTATTTTTGAAACAAAGAGAGACAGAGCGTGAACGGGGGAGGGTCAGAGAGAGAGGGAGACACAGAAACTGAAACAGGCTCCAGGCTCTGAGCTGTCAGCACAGAGCCTGACGCGGGGCTCGAACTCACGGGCCGTGAGATCATGACCTGAGCCGAAGTTGGATGCTTAACTGACTGAGCCATCCAGGCACCCCACTTTCCAATGACTTTTTAGCATATTTATTTGACCCTAGCCACTCTACTCTTCTTTGTAAAGCAGTTCTTTATTCCCCACTAGAGAATAAGCATGGTGGGTTTGTTCACTATGCCCATGTGTAGAGCACAGTGCGTAATGCTAACTAAGTTGGCATTCAATACACCATATTCATGTTCAATGTATTAATAACATGTTTTAATGTATTTTATAGCTGAAGTAGTAAGATATACATTGTTATCGATTTACCATTTTAAGTTTAAGAAATATAAGTTTTGTATAAACCTACTTTGTTTCAGTTTACAGCATGATATAAATCTTTCTTTTTGGACAAACTTTTGATAAACATTGCTTCAATGGCTACTTATACATGGATGCACTATTGCCTTCTCAGTTAATAATTATTTCTAAATTCTAGCTAAACAATATACAGAAAGAATAGCTGACATAAATAACTTTTACAATTTTTTCCAAAAAAAATAGCATCCCAGAGTAAAAGTTATACTAGGTCTAAAGTGTTACTATTTAGATTTTCTATTATTTTTTTTTAATTTTTTTTTTTAACGTTTATTTATTTTTGAGACAGAGAGAGACAGAGCATGAACGGGGGAGGGTCAGAGAGAGGGAGACACAGAATCCGAAACAGGCTCCAGGCTCTGAGCTGTCAGCACAGTGCCCGACGCGGGGCTTGAACCCACGGACCGCGAGATCATGACCCGAGCTGAAGTCGGCCGCTTAACCGACTGAGCCACCCAGGCGTCCCTTAATTAAACATAAAAGAGTTGTTCGATTAAAAAACAAAAACAGAGGCTGGAACAATGTGCATGGCCATGAGTTGTATGTGAGAATCCTCATTTACTTTCATACTCTCCAGGATTGAATACTGGAGAGCGTGTGTCTCTGCATGTGTCTCTTGGGGATATACTTTTTATAATCCTTTCTTTATACATACAGAAAACCCTTTGGGATTAATAATACTATATGGTATGATATGAGAACTTACACTAATTTCTTTAATGGTATATGTCAAAACAGAGTCATTACCATTCACTGACTAATCCAAACCTTCCTCAGAAATGTATGTTGCCACCTTCCCATATGTTAAAGAAAGCTCTATAGACTCATTTACACACTTCTACTTCTAACCAAGATGGAGTAACAGGCTATATTTATCTTACCATCTACAACACCTAAAAATTGAGACAAAATGTATGAAACAATAATTCTCAAGACTACGAACATCAGACAGCAAAGGAAAGCGATCAATGAAGGATGAAAAACAATTAAGGTAAGCCATACAATTTCCCCAGTTTAATACACAGAGATAGTTTCCAGGATATGGTGCAGGGAGGTGGAACCCAGTCAGATTCCAGCAACCTCCCTAAATTGAGGAGATTATCATTGCCAATGTGGTAAAACAAAGGTGACTAGTGTTGCAGACCAGAGCACTGGAGAGGCAAGGGCTCCACAGAAATAACTAAAGATACCTGCAAAAAGCCTTATAATTTGGTGTGCTTGGGTGGCTCAGTTGGTTAACCATTGTACTCTTAATTTCAGCTCAGGTCATGATCTCATGGTTGGTGAGTTTGAGCTTTGCATCAGGCTCCACACTGTCAGTGCAGAGCCTCCTTGGGATTCTCTCTCTCTCTTTCCCCTCCTCTCTCTGTCCCTCCCCTGCTCGAGCTATCTCTCTCTCTCTCTCTCTCTCTCTCTCTCTCAAAAGGAATAAATGAACTTTAAAAAGAAAAAGTCTTACAATTTAACTTGGTAATGACTACTTCCTAAGACTGAGTAAATAGTCATCCACAAAGTTCAAAGAGATTGGTGCCTGTAGCTCACTCTAGAGTCAACAGCAAGGAAGAAAAAGCTCATAATTTACAGGACATCAGTTAGATTACTAAGAAGTGCCTAGCCTTGTAAATGGGGGAAAATAAAGCTAGAATAAATGCTGCTTTGGACCCACTTAACAACTTTTAATAGCAAGACCCCAAAGAATTAACCCATTTCCAAGTAACTTCACTATATCTCAAAGTTATGTTCAAAAACACTTTAAGGAATATAAAAATACTCAACACCAAACATAGCGAAATGCATAATATCTGGCATCCAATTAAAAAAAAAAAATCAAGCATACAAAGAAGTAAAAGAATACAATACACAGTGGGAGGAAAATCAATTAAAACTGATCCGGAAAAACTGATCCAGAAACATAGACATCACTAGATGAATTGTTTTAATATCCATTTTTTAAAGTTTATTTATTTTGAGAGAGAGAGAGAGAGAGAGAGCACAATCAGGGGAGGGACAGACAAAGAGGGAGAGAGGGGGAATCCCAGGCAGGTTCCATGCTGTCAGCACAGAGCCCAACACAGGGCTCGAACTCAGGAACCACGAGATCATGACCTGAACCAAGATCGAGAGTCAGACACTTAACCTATTGCACCACCCAGGTGCCCAAATTTTATTTCAAAATCAGGAACTATATTAACAAAACACTATAAAATAACTTGGTATTAATTCATTCTATAACTTTAAACTTTTGTAAGCCTAATTTTTAAAAAAAGTTTGGAGCCAACAATCTTTTTTTTTTTTAAATAGATCCAGCATATCGAGGTTTGAAAACTGATTTTATGAAAGAAATCCACTGATGTTTACAAACTAGTTCAGAAGAAATTTAGAGTGGCTTTTTAAAAGAATGGCAGTTTCCTGCTTTAAAAAACCTGCTGCCTAGGCTCTTAAATAAATAAATAAATAAATAAATAACTATTGTTATGACAAGAAACTTTATATGGTGTAATACTAAAATCTATAAAACAGCAAGTTCTGAATTTCATTTTTTCCTTACCAGTTTATCCTCACCATATTTTCCTGAAATTCTTTCAAGGTTAAAGTTTTAAAGAACGTGAAAATGGATTAAAACATAATCTACATAAACATAAGTCATAAATCACTTTAAAATCTCATTGCTCACCCTGAGATCAGAAATGATGCTAAAATAATGAAGCCTAATCATTAAGTTTAGTTCTAGGAAGAGAGACTAGGTAAAGTTAAAAAACAATACAAAACACAGTTGTTTCTCCTGTGAATGAATTTTTTACTCTCAAATGTCTTATGTGCTTTTTTTGAATATGTAATTCAGGAAGGTAATCATGAGAGAATGTCAGCCGGTTTTAGACCCAATATTAACCCTCCAGGTTGCTAAATCCTCTGTAGTGGCTAGCTACTGGAATGGAACTTCATTGCTTCTAACAGTTCATGTAGCTTCCAAAATCCTCTTCGGAGAATTCAGCTCATTTTTTACTCTTCTGGATCTACTTAGTATCCATTGTAAAGGTTCTCTGCTTGAATCTCCAAATTTTAAGATATCTTGTAATATTCTTCTTTACTGTATTTTATAACTGTAAATTGCAAAAGTCTTGCTTTCGTAGATAGATACTTTCTAAGTGTAGCCAAGAAAACTAACCAGCACACAAACTGAGAAATTTCACATTACTAGAAGAAGCTACATGATCTGTGTTAAAGAGAATATTTATTTATAATTTGCTAAGAAATAGTGGCATTAGTGATTTTTGAATTTCTCTGACTTGGGATACAAATGCTTACCATTATTTTTCTATATTTTACAATATTTACCCATATGTCATAACCTTCATTAAAAATCCTTCGCTCTTTGAACAGATACGTTTTGAGACCACATTATGTGACAAGCATTATAGGGATGGAGAAGTAAAAATAAGTATGGCATGTCCCTCAAAGAATGTATCATCTTTGAGAAATAGGGGAGAATGGGTGTGGGGCTCTGCACGTAGGGACAACCCCTTTTAGAGAGGGATACCATTGAAAATTAGAGGATGAAGTACAAATTACTGTCCTGTTCAAAGTGAAAGTTTCAGAGCAGACGTGACTAATCATTGCCCAGAGGAGCAAAGGTCAAAGGTGAGACAAGAAAGAATGTCCTGGGCAGAGGGTAGACTACAGCACATGTTGATTATGGGCATGGGGCTCTTCGTCACACTAATAGCCTCAGACAGCATCCACTGGCCCCACAGAGGCTCTCATCTAGGCTATTCTGTAACATCCTTGACTGGGAGCAGGGGAGGTCTAAAGGAAACACGTGGTTACCTGGTAATGCGGCCAACTCTTTAGAATGGCTTATATGCAAGAAAAGCTTAATATGCAAGGTCTAGAATACAGTTCTGTGCAACAGAATAAAAAGGGCTTGAATCTCCTTCAACGCCAAGACTGAAGTCAAAATAAAGGCTACAATGAATCAAAAAGAAAAAGGGGCATATAAAGCCTATCTTTTCTGACAATGAAAGCTACCAAATTTTATCCATTTTATTCTGACAGTAACACTTACTGCTTTAAGAGGATTTGGATGAGGTATATTCAAAAGTCACTTCCACAGCTATAAACCTCTAACTACCATGCAAAATGTATCTGGGCAATAATTGTGGCAATGTTGCGATACCACAAAATTCCATACAGGGACTGGGTACTACAGAGATACCCCTTGTATTTGGAGGTGGTGCTGCCACTCAGCACCTCTGGAATGAGGGTATCCGTGGGTCTTTTTGTGATCTTAGTGAGAAGGAAAGTTGGTAAACGCAGATAAAAAGGACCAGCCAGATGTCCAGGCCAGATACACCCTTTTCACAATTTTGGCTTCTGCAATCTTGCTTGCCTCTTGCATCAGCCAGCAGCCAGGAACCAGGAGCTTGACTATACTAGTCCCGTCCAACCCAGAAGCACATATGTATAAAAGATCAGTAAAATCCGAGCCAGATGCTCAGCCATTAGAGGTGACTCCACAGGGCTGGCACCTGTGTGAAGTAAACAGTCTTTTCTGATTCCCCTAGTGCATGTCGTCTACCTCTTTCTGGGCACTGAGTATTTGCTGTAACATTAGGACCAAAAGAGTGAAAGCTCCAGGGAAGGAGAGGTATTGGAATTCTCAAACTGCCTAAGCAATGCCTTTTGCATGGGCATGATGAGTATCCCAATATACTTCAATAAGTGCCTGTACAATTCTGAGCTGCACTTTGGCAGGCTCCTAAAAGTCTGTTTCAATAATTAGATACTGAGAATTTTCATTAAAACTTCATTCAATGATCAATTAACTATTTGTCTCACTGGGTTTTCTTCATTATCTTCTGTCCTTAATGGGAGCTCAGCTACCTTATTCTAAAAATGAGATAATCCCACAGTAAGTAAATTATGCTCAGAGAAATATTTTTTAAGACAAATAAAACCCTGCATATTGAAACAAACATTATTTACAGTACACAGGACTCTGCTATATGTACACTAAGTGTCCCGGGTTTAGGTTCCCTTTGAATATTAGATTTTGAAGTATTTGGCGGAAGTCCTACTCAATATTTTCTCCATTTTAGAAAAAAAAATCATAACAATATACTTTTGTTCCTTTTTATTTTGATTGTACACATAAGAACTCTATCCTTTCACACCTGCTGTTTTGGTCATTTCACCAAACACTTTGATATCCATATTCTAACTGTGAGAGAGAACTTGTGGGATCCAATTACTGAGGTAACATTATCTTTGGCAAAATTGTCTGAATTCCTTTGAAAGACTAGAATAAAACAGCTTGACTACTCAATTAATGCTATCAGAGTCTAAAACTCAAGACTTTTTGGATTTTAAGACTAGGATTTGTAAAATACATACTGTTTTAAGATTCTGTTGATTTTTACAAACTAAAAGCAACAATATAAAAATTTTTATTTCAGTTTCAAATTTTCTGCCTTTTATCACAATATTTCACTTTGTTGAAAAGAAACAGGCCCTGAATGGAGTCACTTTTGCTAAGCCCTGAGACTTAATACCTAAACTAATTGCAGTTTCAGCCTCTCCCAGTTGTGGAATTTTAAACTAATCAGTCCGGAATTTCCTGATCAGCTTTATGAGGTAATCTGCATGTTAAGACCCCCTGCTCTTCCCCCTCAGGGAAGGTGACCTTGCCAGAAACAATTCCTTCTTTTTTTTTGCTAATAACCTCCTTGTCTTGCCCATTGCTGCCTATAAAATCCTTCCATTTTGTACAGCTTCTCAGAACTCTCTTCTACTTGCTAGATGGGATGCTGACTAATTTATGAGTTGTTGAATAAAGCCAATTTGATCTATACATTTACCCCAGAAGAATTTTTTTTAACTTGAAAGGGTTTTTTTTTTTTTTCATTTCAGTCTTTTGCTTTAACATCAATTGTTTTTAGATTGGTATCTTTACCAAAAGCACATTTTTTTTGTATTTACATTAAATTCTAACAAACAGTAATTATGAATGTGTATAGACTTACCATTTTCATCATTTCATAGATTTATTTTAAGAGAGTTTTAAGAAAATAAGAGAAAAAGATTATTTTTCTTTTACAAGATTTTAAAGCAGCCCTCAAAAGAAATCCTTTATCTTTTCATTTGATATCCGGAGTATCTCACAATGTCAATGGTTTCATTGGGAGAGAATTGACGGACAAGACATCTACCTAATCCTTGAAAACAGAACTTTCAAACATTTATACTGGGAAATCATGCTTTCTTTACGGTTAGAGGCAGGCTGGATATTACCACTGCACTTGCCCACACACAATGCTGCTTGGCCACAGCTAAAAATACATTCTGTCTCTGTCACTACAATCATACATATCCTATTTTTAACTTTACTGGGACTACAATATTCTTAAATTCTCTCCTTCCTGTGGGTTTTTACCAGTCTTTCACATATAGCTGCCAAAACACTTATCGTCAAAAATCTCTTTATCACCATCCTGACAATGTTGAACTTACTCTAGCTCTGTGATCCTAGAAAATAACAAAGGTTAAGGAAATCCCCCACCCCTTTGTGTTTTGGAAATGAAAAGAACCACCCTTCCCCATATGATTTAGATAAGATTCAAGGCACTCTCCTTGTTTACTCAAGACAAGGCCAGACAAAGACCCTCCAAATTCCCATCCTTTGCTTCATAAATGATTAGCTGAGCTATATGTACCACTGACCAATCTGGACAAAATACCTGCTACTTGACTATACTTTAGCTAAACTTCTCTCTTTCCTCCAGAATCCTTAGCTTTGACCTACTCTCACCTTAACAAACTCAACCCTTCCCTTCATAATCTCTCCTAGAAATAGGCTGATGTACAGGGTAATACACTCTCTGGTCTGCCCTAATCACGCCACTATCATTCATCCCACCTTCCCACATCTCATTCTTTCTAGCCTTGTTTACTCTTCCTTATAAAAAGAAAAGTTCTTTTCTGCCTAGCCTTTGAGATGCCTATAGATCTGTGGTTGGCAAATTCTCCCTATTACAATTTCCCCACCTCCATTTATTGTAGTAATCTTCCAAATAAGGCCTGGGGTGCCTGGGTGGCTCAGTCTGTTGAGCATCTGACTTTGGTTCAGGTCATGATCTCCCAGTTCCTGGGTTTGGGCCCTGTATCAGGCTCTGTGCTGACAGCTCAGGAGTCTGGAGTTTTCTTCAGATTCTGTGCTCCCTCTCTCTCTGCCCTCCCCCATTCATTCTCCCTGTCTCTCTCTCTCTCAAAAATAAACCAATTTTTTTTTTAAATTTTTAAAAAATCAAATAAAGTTTCCTTACATAAGTCCTGATTTGCTTTTTATTTGACACTCCATTTGATCAGATTAGAAAGATTTCTGGCAACTAACCATAACCTAGTCACTGAACTAACTGAACTAATTTGAAAATTTTTCCTTTCAATATATCTACTCAAATGGAGCTATACCTCTCATTCTCTTGCACTCATGAATGCTTTCATTTCAGGATAAAATGATTGCAAGAATGTCTTTGAAAAGTAAGTGAATCGGAGATTTAAAAATTTTGCTGTCCTAGGGGCCCCTGGGTGGCTCAGTCGTTTAAGCATCTGACTTCAGCTCAGGTCTTGATTTCACAGCTTGTGAGTTCTAGCCCCGCGTTGGTCTCTGTGCAGAGAGCTGAGAGCCTGGAGCTTGCTTCAGATTCTGTGTCTCCCTCTCTCTGCCCCTTCCCAGCTCTCTCTCTCTCTCTCTCTCTCTCTCAAAAATAAATAAACATTAAAAAAAATTTTTTTTTAAATTTGTTGTCCTTGCATCCCTAGCATCTAGTTCCTTGTATAGTAAATATCTCATAAATTACAAATCAATTTAATAAATTAAGTTTTCTAAAATAATACATATTTTATTGTAATACAAACATATATCTTAGCTTCCAAAATCTGTTGAAAATGTGTAACTATAAAAAATCTTAATTTGAAGATATTTTCAGAATTAAAAAACTCTCCAAAGCTGTTTAGTAATTGATTACCTTGTTACACATACTGCACACAATTATGATGAATTTTACAAATAAAGACAGAACACCTTTTCATCAAAGAAAACATTAGAAACAAGCCAAAAATGATTAACAACCATGATCATTTTCTGACATAAGAAACAGAACTTTTGTTGGACATGAAAAAAATCTATTGAAATGACATATGTGTTGAAACAATATAAATTAATGAACAATTTAATAAAACCATGCATATTTTCAGACAAAAGTTCCACTAAAGTCAAGCAAACAGTGTATCTGTTTCAATGCCAAAAAAGAAGAAAAAACTTACTCCAATAAAACATAGGCAATATTCTTTATCTAGGTTAAACTTTTCACAGAAACAAAATTCTAAGAATAGAAGGGAATGAAGACAGTATTTAGCTAAAGACAAAGGAAGAAATATTTGTAAATGGGAAAATAATAAGAAATCATTAATAAGTGAGCCAAAAGGAAAATATTAGTATGGTCAGCGAGCCTTTTTGCTCAACTACAGACCCCAACAATTAAAACCAGAAATAGAGAAGACCACTGAACTCCTACTCTAAAACCCATTGTGCTTATTTCATATTGCACTTTCTTGAGGCAGTGACAAAGGTGTTTTGCCAAGACCAGAAGATTCCAACTGCCAAACCAGAAAAGCCCTGATAGCAAGGGAATGCCTAGAGGACAACACCCCACAAATCCCCTTCCCTCCCAAGATCATAAGCTGAACACATACCACCCCTCACCCATGGTCACATGCCCCCTGCATGGTCTCTTGCACATACCTGCCTTGACCCTCTCTCTGTAAAACTCTAGGTGTCCATCTTGCAGGCGAGGAGGTCAGTTCGTTAAGGTTTGAGCCTGCCACCTCCCCTGGCTGCCAGCTTATAAAATAAGTTTCTCCCTTTCTCTTTTTTAAACTGTCATTTCTTGAGTTATTGGCTTCTCTTATGATGAGTTTATCCAAATTTGTCCAGCAACAGTGTTGGCAAACCAAGCCAGGAATTACGCTTTGTTTTCTAAGTCTGTGGCTCTGATAGATCGATGAATACAAAATATTCATATCGATGAGTACAAAAATATAATGGCTAAAACTATAAAAAGCAACAATAAATGGAACTATATTACAAAATGGTACAACTCATAGCTGAATTATTGAGTTTGAAGATTAAATGGAGACACTCTCTTAGGTGGCTACAGAAAAGAGATACGTATATCAAAGAAATACTAAGAGATATAGAGGATAGAAATAAAATGCCAAAATCTAGATACTGGAATACCAAAAAGAGAGAAAAAATAAAAACAGAGAGCAGGGAATAGTTAAGAAAAAATTATGAAAAGAATTTTCACAGAATTAAAATAGACTATGAAAACAATGTCAAAATGAAAGTTTCAGATCCAGGCATGGTATAGTAAAATTAAGAATATTAAATGCAAAAAGAAAATATACAACATTTCCAGGCAGAAAAAGATGGCCTAAATAACAACAAGAACAAAATTAACAATAAAATTCACAATAGTAAACACAGGATGCAAAAACAATAAGTAAGCAATATTCTAAGCTATTCTAAAAGAAAAGAACTTTGTTTTTTGTTTTTTAACTTTTTTTTAATGTTTATATTTGAGGGACAGAGAGAGAGACACACAGCGTAAGGGGTGGGGGGCGGGGGGGGGGGGGGAGAGAGAAAGATGGAGACAGAACCTGAAGCAGGCTCCAGGCTCTGAGCTGTCAGTTTGAGCCTGACATGGGGCTCAAACTCAGGAACCATGAGATCATGGCCTGAGCCATAGTCAGACTCTTAACCAACTGAGCCACCTAGGCACCCTTAAAAGAGAAGAACTTTGAACCATGAATGTTATATAGAGTAACTATAGTATAATGTGTGGGAGTAATACAGATATACAATGCTTGTGGCACCTGGCTGGCTTAGTCAGTAGAGCCTGTGACACTTGATCTCAAGGTTGTAAGTTCGAGCCTCACATTAGGTGTTGGAGGTTACTTTAAAAAAAATAAAATCTTGAAGACATACAATGCCTCAGAATTTTTACCACTGAAAAAATAAAGTACTTTTGCTTTTTTTTTTTTTTTTTTTACTGAAAAGGTAAAAAAAAATAATGAAGATACTCTTGGTAGTATTAAAATAAGAAGAGAAACAAATCCAGCTTTTTTGGTAAAAGATAAAAGCACTATAGTCTTACCATAAATTTTACCAAGGTATTTTATCCTAAAAACAATAATAGCTAATGTAGGAGTAAAAATAAAAAATGAAACAAAAAAAAAGAAAGAAAATTAGCAGATGCATAGAAGGATATATGGATATATAAATATAAAGAAAGAGTTAGACACATACACACATACACATACACATATCCATAACAATCCAGAACTGAAAATCTGAATACACATTTGCTACATAGTAGAGCACAGAGAAAAAAAAACCTGGGACATGAATTGTAGTTTAGTACTCATTGTTGAGAAGTTACAGATGTTAAAATTTGAGGGATTAATGTGAGAACATAAGAATGGAAATGTGTCCTGAGGGCAACTACCAGTAAGAGCAAAACTACAATATGTACACTTTAAATCGGTCAAAAACCTTTATCTAGTTGACAGTAGGAAATGAAGAAAAATAAAAAAACAAAGCACGCTAAGTAGAAAATATGCAATAAGATGGAAAAGTACAAGTCTACTACATTTTACATTTGGCTTTGGGAACCATATTAACTAATAACTTTAGAAGAAATAAAAGCCATAAAATATAAGAAAATATAAAAGAATATTATTCTGACTTAAAGTAGGGGAAGAATTTTTTGAAAAATATACAAAAATAAAAATCAACTTTATTACATCATAAACATTTCATTTCAGAAAAGGTCACTATAGAAAAGATAATAGACAACTGACAAATCTGAGGAAAAAAATTGTTTCTCTCTATAAATCTGATAAAGAAGTAATATCTAAAATACACAAAGACTTTCTTAAAAAACAGTAAGAAAAAGTCCATAACCCAGAAGGAAAAGGAACAAATGATGAGAATTGCCAATGTATAGAACAGGCAGTCCAAAAGGCATATAAACAAATGCTCAAACCCATGAGTAATCATCAAAATACAAATTTAAACCATATTGTGTTATACTAATTTGACTGAAAAGTCAGAAAATTATATAATGCCAAATGCTGGTAATGATGTGAGATTATAACAATGGTTCTATTTATATACTCATTGGAATCATCTGGAAGAAATAAAAAAAGTATACAATGTCAAAGATTCACTCAGTCCATTTATATCAGAATAAAGGGTCCTGGCTATATTATTTTTTAAGAACCCTTCAGGTAATTCTAATGTGCAAAAAGAGTTGAGGAAAACACAGTTACTTTACATGCACTACTGATGACAACATATAAATAGCGAGACTCATCTGAAGAAATAATGCTTAACAAATTGAATGTTCATATACCCCGTAACTCAGAAACTCCATTCCTGAGTATTCATCCCAAGGAATTCTCACAGATCCATAAAGGACTTCTGTGAGAAATCCCATTATTGTTTGTGGTGGCAAGGAATTAGAGGTAATCTTGTTGTCTATCACTAGCAGAAGAGAAAGGCAAAATGTGGTAGTACGCCACTGAACACTATACAGGATGATCAATCGAGAATAATAATTAAATAGGTACGTAACAACATGAATGGATCTTAACAACAGTGTCAACTGCAACAAATAAGGTGAGCCAGAGAACCCCCAAATTGAACAGCGCTTATCTGCAAAACAAAAACAGTTTTATTTATATATATTTTATTTATTTATTTTTTTTTTGAGAGAGAGAGAGAGTGAATGAATGGGGGAAAAAGGCAAAGGGAGAGAGAGAAATAATCTTAAGCAGGCTCCAGGTTCAGTGCAGAGCCTGAACTCGGGCTGGATACCATGACCCTGGGATCATGACCTGAGCTGAAATCAAAATTCTGACACTCAACTGACTGACCCACCCAGGTGCCCCCAAAAACAATTTTATTTTTTATTTTTTATTATTATTTTTTTTAAATATGTCTGTTACTGGTGACAGCATCTTTTTTTTTTTTTAATTTTTTTTAACGTTTATTTATTTTTGAGACAGAGAGAGACAGAGCATGAACAGGGGAGGAGCAGAGAGAGAGGGAGACACAGAATCCGAAACAGGCTCCAGGCTCCGAGCTGTCAGCACAGAGCCCGACGCGGGGCTTGAACTCACGGACCGTGAGATCATGACCTGAGCCGAAGTCGGAGGCTTAACCGACCAAGCCACCCAGGCGCCCCCAAAACCGATTTTAAAAGAACAAACATGGGGGTAGGGGATGGGTGAAATAAGTAAAGGGGATTAAGAGCACATTTATCATGATGAGCACTGAGTAATGTATAGAAATGCTGAATCAGTAAAATGTACACCCAAAACTAATGTAACACTGCATGTTAACTATGCTGGAATTAAAATTTTAGAAATACAAACAAAAAGTAACTACATTAAACAATTGACTGTCGTGAAGAGGGGAAAGGGGGTAAAGAATAGCATAAAAGGGAATAAAATAGAGGAAAGACAGTGGCTTTGAATAGCTCTGAAGACTATGATTATTTCAGTACTCTGTACCCACAATCAATATACAAATCTTGGTACAAGGCAGGCACTCTCTTGCCACTCTTCTCTATTTAGTACATGGAATCTTGTGGTGCATTTATGAGATGATGTCAGAGCCCTGTCCTTGAGTCCAAGAGAAAGCAGAAGCTCATTTGAGATTGGAAGAAACACATTTTCCATAAAAGTGAGACATCTAGAGGACCCTCACGGCTACTATGTTCCTTCATTTCTTGTTCTTTGATGCCTCACAGCAGCTGTTCAAATATTTTCTACTCTTGTCAAGTCATATCCTAAGGAGAAAATCTTGCCTCCTACGTTCCTGAAATGATTAATGTCAGCCCTTTCCCATCTCTCTCTCTCTCTCTTTTTTTTTTTTTTTTTTCTATCTCCACTAGTCAATTGGGTAATGGTAATTGCCCACTTTTTCCACTGTGTCATGTCCTCAGACTCTTTGTGGTATTATGTGATTTATATTTCAAAGAGAGAGCTGACCAGCCTAATTGATGGATGGATTTTGAGAGTAAGAAAGAGAACTCAAGGACAATGACTACTTTTCTTTTCTTTTCTTTTTAACTGAGTAAATCATAGTGCCATTTATTGAGAAGGGGACACTTGGGGAAAGCCAAAAGACTTCTGTTTTAGATATGCTAGTTCTGAGATACCTATCAGACATCCAAGAAGAGATAGTGAATGATTGGATATGGAATCTGGGACTAGCAGGTAGGATAGGAATAGAGATATAATTTGTGAAGTAGCCAGTTTATAGATGATAAGGTCAGCTAGGAAGTGGGTGTAAACAGAGAAATGATTACTGAGTCCAAAGGCATGCCCAATTTTATAAGTTACACAGAATAAGAAGATCAACTACAAGATAGTTACAGAATAGCCACTGAAGTCAAGTGAAAATGATTAAAGTGTGTAGTTTTGGCATCCAAATGAAGAACATTTTCATTAAGAGAAGATTAAATAATATTGAAATGTCTATTCAGGGAAAGCCTGAGAAATGCCTACTGGTTTCACAACATGGAGATTATTGGTGACTTTTGCATCGTAGTTTCAGGGGTGAAGGGGCTAAGACAGCCTGACTGGTGTTGGTCCATGCGAAAATAAGAAGTAAGGTAGTACAGACAGGAAGTAGAGATTCTCAAGGAACTTTTCTATAAATGGAAGCAGGCAATAGGGCAGGACTGAAGAGTGACACAGACTCAAGGAATAAACATTTTGTTGGGTACTATTGCACGTGTATGTATACTGATGGGAAAATGTTTCAACAGGAAAAAACTGATGACACAGAAAAGAGACAGGATAAATGCAGGAACAAATTCCCTGAACAGGCATGAAGGGATATGGTCAAATCCATAAGCTAAGCAACTGTCCTTAGATAAAAAAGAGGCAGTTTGCTCCTATAACAGAAGGGAAGGCTGAGTCATCAAAACACTTAAAAATAGTAGTAGTAGTTCAGTAGATTTAGTGATGAGGAAAGATGGAATTTGTCTACTAATTGCATGTATTTTATGACTTAAGAAGTAGGTCATTAGCTCTAAGGATTAGAGAAAATAAGAGAGGAGGACGGGAGAGGGAAGAGAAGAGCAGGGGACTGAGAATAGCCATCTTGAATAGAAGAGCAAATGGGAAAAAAAAAAAAAAAGGAGAGAGAGAGCAAATGGAAGAGGCAAGGCTGCTGAATTTCTGGACAATTTTAATACCCTGATGAGGACTGCAATCTAAACATAAAGTAAGGCTAATGAACATGGCCATACGAGTTCATGTGTGCATATGTGTATGTTTATTCCAGCCACATTACCTACTTAAGTATGGAAGAATACATCGTGATAAACAAGAGTTAGGATTTTTCCAGGCAAGTAAGACAGAAAAGAGAGGCAAAAGCATCTTAGTAAATCAGTGAAACAAGAACTGCCTTTGACATTAGTCCAGCCTTAGAAACTACATCAAACAATTGTTTTTTCTTATCATAACCCTTTCTTGTAATTAACATGAATATTTAACTATAATTTACTGTTCTAGAAATATTTTTAAATTACCATAGTGAAAAAAACTTGTTTACAATTTAGTAATCAAAAGGGAAAAATATACACATATGTATATTCTGACACATTATTTGTCATACTAACACATTAGCACCTAAGAAGTCTTTCTTAGAGATATTGTTATAGGGTAGCACAGGTAAGAAGCAGAAGGGAAAAATAAATTTTAGTATCCCAGTGCTTAATGTGTATTTCAACACAAAGGCGGATCAGTGACTAAAATGACTCCTATCTTTATCATTAGTACCAAGGGTTTTAAGTTTTGTACTTCCCCATTTTTTTCACAGGTTAAGTCCTCTAGCTCAATTTCAATTAGATCTTTTTGACTCTGATCTACAAGAGTGAACAGGTCTGGGCTAGGAAGCTAGTGTCCAGTTGAATCCATAGCTGAGGGGAACGAGAGGAGGGCTAAGAGCATTCAGGCATTTGTACCTACAACTAGAAAACCTCATATTTCTAATCTAGAAGATCTTTTCCTACTGGAAATCTTGCAACACCTATCTCTTTTCATATTTCTGGCCTCCACTAATGGAGTAGTTTCCTTTTTCCCCTTGGCCTAGACACCAAATGAAATGACACCAGTTTAAAAGTGATCTCTTCTTTTAAAAAAATTATTCAGAAAAAAAGAAAATAATCTACACCACATGAAGCTCTTGTTCTGTGTCTTCAAATATGCCAATAATTGTTAATAATTAGCCTTTGTTTATTGCAAAGCAAAAGGAACACTAAGAGCTCCCAGTACCCCATGATTTGTGATGAATGCTCATATTTTTGCTCAGTTCTGTTATTTCCAAAGTCTTAAGAGAGGGATTTTGAGTCATATTTTCAAACCTATGTAGATGCTGATTCTTCTAACAGCATAGAATGAAAAAATTCTTGTAAACATTTCCTAGAAGGGCCAAAGATAGCCAAAAACTAGAGAACATTTTTTAGGATAAAATGATTTTTAGAGTAATAGCAATTTTAATATTTAAAAGCATTTATATTCGTAATTATATCAATATTCTTGAATTCCCACCATTTATTAGTGTCTTATGTATGTGTTCTCACACACAGAAGTATATAATATTTAATATTTCCATTGTGTTACTTACCACTTAATTCCGTAATCTCTAATATTCTTTTTTTTATGTTTTATTTATTTTTGAGGGAGAAAGAGAATATGAGCAGGGGAGGGGCAGAGAGAGACACAGAATCTAAAGCAGGCTCCAGGCTCCAAGCTGTCAGCACTGAGCCCGATGTGAGCACGGGGGCCTGAACCCGTGAACCATGAGATCACAACCTGAGCCAAAGTCAGATGCTTAACTGAGCCACCTAGGCATCCCTGTAATCTCTAATATTCTTAAAGATTTATTTACTACTTTTGAAATATACCATACTAATATATTAGTAAAATATTAACATTCTATCTATAGAAACAAAAATAATACAAAAAATAACAGTATGGGGAAACCTGGCTGGCTTGATCGGTAGAGCATGCGACTCTTGATCTCAGGGTTGTGAGTTTGAGCCACACATTGGCTATAAAGATTACTTTAAAATAAAATCTTTAAAAATCAAAACAAAATAAAAAAACAAAGAAAAATAACAACACGGGTTACTTTGGACTAGAGATTCTTACATGGGGAGCAACTTTCACACAAGAAGCAGGGCATACATCACAATGTCAGCAGTGGGGATGAGGCAGGAAGTGTAGCATATATTGTTTTGAAACACTTAACAGTGTATAGTATGTTCACTGGAGAAAATTCAAGAAAGAAGCTCTAGGAAATCTTGGTTGGTAAGAACCACAGAAGATAACACGGGAAAATACTTTTAAGTAAGGTGGGTTTGAAAAGTTCATAAATATGTTGAGGTAAAACACAATCTCTTTCTATTCTCTGGCATTTCTAATATTTAACAAGAGGATTTGGACCTTGTAATGTGTGTCCATCTCATTTTGTATTTTTATATTATAAAATTGCCATCAGACACAATCCTCAAAAGCTAGTTCTGCTCTTGGGCCAGTGGTCTGCAGGTGAAAAGCCTCCTCATTCTGTAATTTCTCTGCCAAAATACACACTTGCTTCTGGATCTGTTGCTTGTTTTCCTTTCATTATTCTTAACTGATAAAAAGAAGAATGACAAAAGCATGAGCTTCAGATTTTGAGACAGCCAGACAGAGAAAAAAAATCAAGTCTGTCTTGGAATAAGAAAACTGGTTGGTCCCTAGTCTTCTTTTATTTAGAAAGCTAATTGTGTTTAATAGAAAATATTAAATACTGTAGTGTATACACTTACTTTTAATGACCCCACCCCAAATTATCAAAATACTCAAATAATGACAAAACACTCCATGCTAATTCTACACATCTTTATTTTAAAATTTTTGCCTCATCTATTAGAGAAACAGTGTATTTTAAATATAATACCATCATAAATTGAAGTATATCTATCTTTGCTTTTAGTTCTAAAACTTAATTTATTGTATACAGATGCGTTTCTATATGTGTAGAAACCAAGCACTTCAATGTATTTGAATTGCTTTGATGCAATTTATTTAATTATTCATTTATTAAAGTTTATTTATTTATTTTGAGAGAGAGAGAGAGAGAGGGAGAGTGTGAGCAGGGGAATGGCAGAGAGAGAGAGAGGGAGAGAATCCCAGGCAGGCTTCGTGCTGTGAAAGTAGAGCCCTGCACAGGGCTTGATCCCATGAACCTAACCGTAAGACCCTAACCTGAGCTGAAATCAAGAGTCTGAGGCTCAATGCACTGAGCTACCCAGGTGCCCCTGCATTGATGCAATTTAAAATTTACTCCTCCTTCTCCTAGCACACCCTAGAAAGGATATCAAAGAGAAGATAAAACTGAGCAGAGATCAGAGAGAAATTTCCTAATGACCTTCTTACGAAGTGCAAAGAACACTTTACAAATATTGTGTTTTCAGTTATAGTATTAATATTGAAAATAATAATGACAAGAAGCTGAAGTTAAAAAAAAGCATTTTTTAAAAATTATGGGAATATTAGCAAAGTGTACACACATTTTAAGTGCTAGAAACTATCCACTTAACTCATTTAACAGAATCATAAGCAGATAATCATTATGTAGTTATATATATGCAGTACACACACCATTACAAAGAAGTCCTGTCTTGGTGGAGGTGAAATCAAAACTTTCTTTTAAAGAGAAACAAATTTGGAATTTTCTCATGTTTTCCAGTGCTTTTTTTTTCTATTAGCATTCTGTTCTCATAATGTAAACCGTATGTGACAATACACAGCCCAGCTCATTCCTTTAACATTACGCAAATGTGCTCACTCAGCAGTCCAAAAAAATAACGGAATTGTTGTGAATGTCTTTGATCATTTCTATGCCAATGTTGGTCAGGTAAAGTAAAACAACAGTGTGTCCTTCTATGAAATACATTGTGTTTTTTAGATCATAAATGGTTAAGAAAAATTCAGTAGAGAAGTAGCTCTTTAAAAAATTCAAATTGAGGAAACATTAATCAAAATACAGTGTTAATAGTTTAGACACCAGTGCTGCTTTAAGCTAAAACTAGTCACTAAGATTTGCAGTTTAAATGAGTTCATACACCATTTACTAACTGAATAGTTTCCCACCTGGTGAAGGTAAAACCTCTCACTTGCTTGGGGAAAGTCAGGAACTGAGAGGGGGTAAGGCTGCTGAAGCTTAATGATTTTCAGCTGTGAGCCAGATGGTGCTTCAGACTAAATGGAAAACCTTTTGAACAGTCAAGTCGCAGCTCCTGAAACATGGAGGGATGCTGCCTTCCCTTCTGCTGGGTCCCCTCCTGTGGGCTACAGAAGAGCACTTCCTTCTGAAAATTTAGTAAATCCAATCATACCTACTAAACAGAAAACATCTTTGGCTTAGAAAACAAATTTCATGTCCTAATTTCTTCTATTTCTTTTATATTAAGTAAAACATTCTAAATCAAAGAGAATTAAAGAAAATGGTAGTAATTCATCTTGATCTACAGGATGCACTAAAATTTTAGCACTTGAGGAAAATATGTAATTGCACATACACACACATATGTAATATGTATATATTTATAGTAATCATAAAAACACTACTTGTTTACAAATAAAGGGGTCACTATTTGTGCAGCCAACAACTTTCCTCCATCTAGTTATTCCAGGTCACTATTACTTCTCTAATTCAAAATATGGACTAGAAATGCTTCAAAAATAGAACTCTGTGTGTGTATGTATATGTGTGTGTGTGTATAAATTAACTGTATTACACACACTTAATGTTTCAATTTTATTCATCAAGAACCAATAAACAAGATTTTAAATCTTAAGATGAAAAACAGTAATTAGACAATAAATAAGTGTGAATCTAAGAGAAAGCTCCCTACTTTCTCTACTAAAGCAGAATTGTTTTTGTCCTAATTCTATAAATCCTAAATCACCTGGTATAATGCCAGAAATATGGTGCAGAATCACTAAAATGTCATTCTAAATGGTGTTGATGATTATAATGTAATACATTCTTTTGGCATTTTCTTTTATCATTATATTATTACCTATGTATTTATTTATATATTATAATATTATTTTTGGCAATCAAGTTATATGTATTAATATAGAAGCCATATATTGCAACATTGGTTAGATTTATAGAAATTGAATTAGCTGAAGTCCAAATGTATACTATTAGAAAAGGAGAAGGAAACATAAGACAATCAGAAGGACTAAAATCTGAATGGGCAAAAAAATGAATAAATTCTATAGAAGCCATTTAAATTACTCCTACCCTCTACTTCCTTTAAAGTTCAAGCAAAACCAATTTCTCACTGAATTTGCCAATAATGTGGCAATAATTCACTTTTGGTCATACTCTCCTACAACCCTTCCAATGCATTATTTCCAGGCATGATTCCAAGACTCCAAATCCTAGAGAAGCAATGGGAATTGCTTTCTCAACTTTGCATTAGCAGAAATGTATTCTCATTTGGAAAGTCTACAGCAGAAATATCTACTTCAATTTTCCAGCTTTATCATTGTGCTGCATACCCTATTCTGCAGTCCTCAACCCATGGAAGCCATGCTAACTCACAATGCTCATGCTATCTGTATTCTGATACTATTATTTGTTGAGTTCCATAATATTGTTATTAGAAGTATATTTACCATCCAATTAGCATTCATTTTATACAATTCCTTCAGTAAGAAAAATACATATATGTATTGGGGAGGCAAGCCAAAGCTGAGAATCATAGAGAGATATTCAACTGGGGGAGGAGAGGAATACTAAGAAATTATGGATAAAGGAAGAAGGAAAAACAATGAAACAGATTTCCTACCCCTGAGGTTAGCTTTACTACATAACAAGACAAATGAAAGCAGAGCTCCTATAGGACTAACATATTTTGCAAGTCAAATACTCTGACTCTCTGCAAGGCCAGGGAAGATGGGGTGGAAGGAGACAATTTAAGAATAATGTGTGATTCCACAAACATCTACTGTGTGCCTTTTTTTGTGTCAGGCTCTGCATATCTACTTAGGTGCTTTCCGATATTTCTCATTTAATACAGCTATTCTCTGAAGCAGGTAATATTACCTTCAATTCATAGATGAGCATACAGTGGCCCAGGTTATAGTGTAGGTTATAAATATTCCCCAAGATCACACAGCTGGTAACAGACACAGTAAATATCTAACCCCAGGTCTTTAAATGACAAGTTCAAGAGACTTTTACACTATATTACAAATATCATATAAACACATCTCATGATATGTTTCTAAAGGAAGATGAATTTGCCAAGTAAAGCATTTCAGTGTGTGTGTGTGTGTGTGTGTGTGTGTGTGTGATGTGGGAAACAGTTTTTTGGATAATGTAGTAGAACTAAAGTTGAGGTTGCAAAAAATGAAAATAATATGGGTCCTGATGGATTGTAATAGTTAAAGAGGTATTTAAATATTTCTTAAAACCAGGTAATGTTACTTTTACCTATGCTGTCCTTTGTCCATCTTTTAGATAGATAAGCTTTGTATCACAGAGCTTCTGGGATGCTTATAATTTTTTCTTTGACCACTATAAAAGGCCAGTACTCACTGTTTCAGAGTCCAAAATATACCATTCCAACTTTATACTTCATACTTTTGGATCTGACACAGACTACATGCTCTCTTATTTCAAATTATGTGTTCAATCTAGGTATCTGATTTTTGTTTTGACCAGTATGGACTCTATATTCCTATAGTAATATCAATTACTGATACATTATGTTTTACCCTGAAAAAATGAATTTAAAATTCTTTCTCCTAAAGGACTTCTATGATCAATGGTAAGAGAGCAAGAAACATTTAAAGGATCATACAGTCTATGAGTGTGGAATAAATAAAACCAACAGGTTAACAGTACCTAGAATTCCTCACCTCAATCTAATTTTCAGGGAGCTCTGAAGAGTTGATATACCATATATGTGGCATCTAGCATGTGCCTAGCAATAAATCAATCCTTTAAATAGAGCATCTTATTTACTTCTCCAAATACTATTCTCAGAGTGGTAGCAATTCAATATGACCACATCTGGACTAATGTAGCAAAATGATGTACCCAATTCTGTGTGTCAATCAAGTGGCAGAGATCACATTTTACTGTAAGTTGATGTGATTCTACTGGACATTTGAACTGCCTACTATATTGGGCTAACTCATCACGGATTCATTATTATGAAGAAATTCTTTCTAAAATACCACTGGGTACAATGTAAGTTCTACAGCAACTCTTATTCTCAAATCTGTTAAACATCTGGTAAGAAATATCAACACATCATTAAGTAAAATCACGTTTCATGTATATAAGTTCACAAAGAGGCTTTCTTTTATATAAATTGAAATTTAATGTTTTAAAGTCTTGTCTGGTTATCATGTAGTGGGATGAAAGGATCCTAGAGGATGTTAACAAGCACAAAACAGAAGCATTTAGACCAGACACATTGCTTGTGGCAGAAGACAGACAAGTCACCTACACCTAGTCAGAACAGTAGAATCCAAACACAAAAATCCAGTAAGCAAGGCTGAACTCAAAATCTCGGAAGTTCAAGTGGTATGTCCTATGAAAATAGATGCTACCATCTTAGAGTGACCAAACTTGGACACAGCTTTTCTGACTTGGGATGCTTTGGGGATGCTACAGACTTGGGATGCTACAGACTAAGTCAAAGTGGCTCATCATTTCACAGTAAGAAATCTGAGAGCAAACAGTTTCCAGGTTGATAAATACAACACATAACTGTCTTCAGAGGCTGCAGTGCTTTGTGCTTTCATTTCTTCTGTTCTCCTATCCTTACCATGGTGGTTTTTGTCTTTGAGGTGTTTCTCACAGTCAAAAAATGACTGCCTGCATTTACCTAAACACATAGAAATGTAGCTAAAAGCATATTTCATTTTTTCACAGGAAAAAAAACCCACAAAACTCTCCAGAAGCTCTGAAGGAGAATTGGGTCTCATGGCTGGACCATGATTGAAACTGAACATAGGAAGTGAATATGAGACATTTTAGCTTCATTAAGAGGCTCATTGATAAGGAAAGGTGGGAAAATAGCTGAAGGATCTGCAGATTTACTACATGAAAACTTGTCATCATAAACAAGGGTGAAGATCTTCAATGACCATTCCTTGCAGGAGCGGCTGAAATTAAATCTTAAATTCAACTGACATGTTCAGTTTTGTTTTACTGCCTTTCTCCACCCACTTATAAAATTCATCAGGAAGTTAAAAGACTCATTTCAAATTCTAGGATTAGTTATGATTTAGAATGGAAAAAATAGTAAAAGAATAGAACATAAATAAAATGAAAATATCTCTAATAATGCCATACCATACCAACCTAAATGTCCTAAAACTGAGAGACTTCTATTAAATGGTAGTTGTACTAACAGAGCCGTGGAAAGAAGTCTATGGTAGGAAGTTAAAAAAAATTAAAAGAGGCCTAAAAGATGCCTTTTTAAATTGCTAATCAAAAATAGTATTTTTTAAAAATCAAGGCTAATGATTGTTGGAGCATTTGGTACATAATCATATTTTTAGTAGAGTGGAGAAACATAGCCCTTGCTTTAGCCACTCACAAATGAGCCTTTCTGGAGTCTCCTCATGTTTATCGTCTCTGACTCATTCTCCCAATTATTCACAATGAAATACACGCTCTGCACCTAGGTCTCCCTTGTCTGCTTTTAACGTCTTTTTAACAATTCTTAATTCAGCTTTTCTTGTTATTGTTGTTTTTTGTTTTTAATTTTTATCCACCAAGAGACCTAGATAGATGGCATGATGGAGGAACCTGAGGAAGGAATGTGGAATTGAATGCAGAGCAGAATGAAATTCAAGGTTTGTGTAGCAGCCAAAGGAAAAAAAAACAAGATAGGCACTGAGATCCATCAACTAAGAATATTAAGATTCTCAAAGTTATAACTCTGCGTGAAGTGAAAACCCTACCCTATGTGGCAATTAGAAAGTTATATTTTTTTACAAATTAGACAAAACAAAGAGACATTAGAAAACTTTAGAAAACTGGCAGGTGACTTCATCAGTCAGAGTCTGCTTTGCAATTCTTTTATATTCTTACAATTCTGTAATTCAAAATCCACTATTCAATAGCCAAGATTCTTAAATATTCTGGAAAATAATGTCAGTTTTAGGTAGAAAGATACAGGATCTTTTTGTAGAATCTGGCTACATCCTAGCAGGCAACATTTGCCAACCTGGAATGCACAACCTTAAAATTTTAAATAAAAATTTATTGACTGCTTATGATTAAACAAGCACAGAGTTTGGCATTTTCCAGCACACTAGCTCAGTGTAATGACTGAAAAGAATGTGGCATATGCACAAATTACTGTGATGCAATGTGATTATGGATAATTGCCATGTGCCTATGAGATAGGTGTGGTCCAGAAGTTCAAGGAAGGCAGAATGTTCCTCTTGGTTAGCTTTATGGAGCAATCAGCTCTCCCAATTAAATTTAGGGTGGAAATACTTGACAAATATTGATAATGAATATTGATCAAGGAAATGTGTTTTACCAATATTAATCTGGCAGCAGAGAATCAGACTATTTGAATAAACAGAGATTACAAAACAGGGAGATCAAACTAAGGGTGTACTGTCACAGTCTGGGCCAAAGGTAGTAAAGGCCTAAGTAGAAATAGAAAATGGGGGAAGATATCAGAAACTGCCTGTAGACAGGAGAGAAAATGAAATGCCACAGCTGATTTTTAAAAATCATTCTAGAACTATCTTTTAGAAAAGAAGAAAAGATTCAATTGACTTTTCCTTTCTGAAAAAAAGTAAATATGATTAGAATGATTAGCGATATACTTTGAATTTCATTCTCATCTACAATTAGAATGAGAAATTCTTATTGTTCTTAGTTTAAGCTATTTTATAAATCATTTTTTTAACAAAAAAGATTTTCAAAGAACTGTATCCAGGTTTGTAATCTAAATTTCTAATAATATAAACTGATAAAATACTGCTCTCAGTGAGAAAAACTTCATTTTAATTTAATTTTTTTTAATGTTTATTTATTTTTGAGAGAGAGAGAGAAAGAGAGAGAGAGAGCAAGCAGGAGAGGGGCAAAGAGAGAGGGAGACACAGAATCCAAAGCAGGCTTCAGGCTCTTCAGCACAGAACCCAATGCTGGGCTCAAACTCACAAACTGTGAAATCATGACCTGAGCTGAAGTCGGACAATTAACTGATTGAGCCACCCAGGTGCCCCATTCTATATTTGCTTAATGCCTCAGGTTCTAGAGTTGCACCATCCTTTTTTTCTTATGATAAAATGGTGGCCATTGATTTTAACATTAATTAAAACACCATGGGGAGTTCCCACTTAACTTCTACAATGTGGCTTACTTCGTTTTAGATAGGATGGTGAGCATTCAGAAGCCTTCAAGAATCAGGAGGTAAAATAAACATGTCAATCCTGGCAGCAACAATAAGGGGCTGTAGGGCTTGGGAGACCCCAGAAGCACACATCCAGTGCAAAGACATTTTGCCAACCCCTGCCCCAACAGGTTAATCAAGACAGGATGGACTTTTTTTTTTTTAATGTTTATTTACTTATTTTGAGAGAGAGAGAAAGCATGCACGTGCACAAGGGAGGGGGAGAAAGAGAGAGAGAGAGAGAGAGAGAGAGAGAGAGAGAGAGAGAATACCAAGCAGGCTCAGCACTGTCAGTGCAGAGCTTAACTCAGGGCTGGATCTCATGAACCGTGAGATCATGACCTAAGCCAAAATCAAGAGTTGGACGCTCAACGTACTGAGCCACCCTGGCACCCCAGCTTTAGCAAATTCTTCATCACATCTCTCTGGATACCTGCTAATTCTTATTTCCCTAGTGTGTCTTCCCTCCGAGACCATTACACAAATCCAGAACATGTTAAAACATGTTAATAGTTAAAACTATGAATAGTTGACTTTTTTTTGTTGTTGTTATTGTTCTCTTTACAGGGCACCTAGACTTTCGCTCTTCTAAGACCGTTTACCCATCAGATTTTGTTTCCTTGATAACTCCTCTGATATAAAATTGAAAACAGGCTGTTTTTCAGAGTGACATGGAGAGAAAGAAAAATCTGATCTTTCAAATGAAATGTGGAACTTAAACAGAAATAATGAATTTTATAGTTCTATTATTTAATTAGCAAAGCACATAAAAGCTTCTTTGATTTAGTTGCATCATAAGACTTGTTATCAACTATTAGATTTTAGTACAAGCCAAATACTGTTTACTACACTTTACAAATATCTTCAATAATCCTCAGAACAATGCTATTCTGCAGGTACGATTATAACCCTGTTTTACCCATGAGGAAACAGAGTGAGAAACTTGTCTGCAGTCATTTTTTTAGTTAAGTGGGAGATTCAGACTCAGGCTGTCTGGTCTATCTTATTTTCCCAAAAGCATCTCAGCACTTTCCTAGATACTAAACCAAAACAAAAAGAAGATTTCAGATACTTTACATACTTTCACTGAAAACAAAACTTTCTTAGGATGTGTTTTCCATATTATTTTTACAAATATAACATCTACATATCATTTTATTTACAAAGCAAATTGGTCATACACTATTGCAACTTTATTAATTCTTTCACTCTTGAGTTTATAAAATTCCCAGAATATAACTAATAATTAATGTTAGTGACTTTCTATATGACCTAAAAACTCAAGTGCCTTACCTCCATTGACCAGATGTGACTAAACATCATAAGCGAAGATGAAAATAACAATGAAAAGCCACATTACGTTATGGAAAGAAAATTGTATTTGTGTATGAGGTCTCTATATTTTTTTATTCACAAACATCAAAGGGAAGAAAATTAATTTTGACATTTACATATAAATTTTAAATATGCTACCACCCATTGTTTTAATTTCCAATTGTGTCCATTATTTTACTTTGCACACAAAGAATTTAACCTCTGTAATTATTATTGAAAGAATAATTTTACTGGCATTCTAAAATTAAAAGAAATAAAGTTATTAGCTGACATTTGACATCTCCACCTACTTTTTTAAAAGGCCATTTTTCATGTTTTTGAAAACCAATGATCTTAAACTGTCAACCCATCATTGTAAAGTCTAAGTCAAAATGTTTGCTTGTTCAGTAAACAGAAGCCATTTTAGATCTGTTGCATTATTTTAAACTTACAGAGCTCTATCGGCCAGGGCTCTTTTAATTCCAAATAAAGAAAAATCGATTCTAGCTTAAACAAGAAAGGGAGGAACTTTATTGATTTATTCAACCAAACCACAGCAGGTGGGCAGCACGTTGGTGGACAGCACTGCACCTGGGCTCAAAGTAAACCAGGCAGTTTCAGGCCTTTCTCTTTTCCGTCCTTTGGGTTAACTTTAATTAAGATAATATGGCCTTTCCAGTTTCCCCTTTCGGATACGCTTCTAGTAGATTCAATGTGAGCGGACCATTGAGCCTGAATGCAAACACCCACTGCAGAGGTTCCCAGATGCCAGGTAATGAAACCCAAGTCTGAGCAAGAGCGCCGAATATTGGATTCCTAGAGCTGTGGAATACTGGCAAGGGCACTCACTGGGTTTAGAGGAGAGCAAACCTTGGTTTCATTCCCCGCAACAAAATTGAGAGTGATTTAGTTAAATATCAACCCTCCTCAGCCTCAGCTTCTCAAACTTTGAAGGTCATAATAATCACTGACTTTATAATTAGGATTAAATGAAAGAGCATGTAAAGGGGCTTGTAGAGGACAAGATACATAGCTACCATGTATTATATGTGCTAGAAAACTTCAAGAGAAATCTTGTGCTTTGTCCTAAATACAGTGATTGTGGGAGGATCAAAGATTTGGGCAAGAATTTGTAAACACTGAAGTGCTATGCAGATGTCAGTTATATTCATCTCCACGTTCTGATGTGTGGAAGGCCAATGCAGTGTTCCACTTGTCCCAATAAGGCTTTTGATGCTAGCTGAATGCATTTGCTCTCTATGTAAGCAGACCAGGGTAGGCAAACCAGGATACAGGCCACTTCTAACACCTCTATTTCCCTATCTCTCCTCTTACAGTTCTTGTTTTCTTAAATATTTTTTAATCTTTATTTATTTTTGAGAGAGAGAGAGAGAGACAGAGAGAGAGAGAATGAGTGGGGAGGGGCAGAGAGAGAGGGAGACAGAATCAGAAGCAGGCTCCAGGCTCCTAGTTGTCAGTACAGAGCCTGACAAAGGTTTCAAACTCAAGAGCTGTGAGATCATAACCTGAGCTGAAGTCAGACACTTAACCAGGTGAGCCACCTAGCTACCCCCTTCCTCCTACAGTTCTTAACACCATGCTGAGCATAAAGTCCTGACATACATCTGGGGACTGATTAATAGGAATTATTCTATCATTATGCCATTAATAGAAATGAAAATTCCCAATAATGGTGTAAGTGGAATATCATCTTTTTTTTTCTACCAAAAATAATCTTTGTGACAAAGTATTGAGTAACAAAGTATAAGATAATTTATGGTTCTACTTTCAAGTTGATAGCAAACAATTAAGTCTGGATGTTTTGAATACCTTCTAATTCTTGCAAAAATGATGCTAAAGGGCTAGTGAACGCTACCATTAAATCAAAATTTGTAGCCATAACATACAACGTAGGCAATAAATTGAAGGCAAGAGTTATTACAAAGTTGAAATACTATAATATCAAAAGAAATTCTTGTTTGTTTGATTCTGCACAACACACATTAAAGCCTCATTTACCCTGGAGGATTGAGGTATTGCAGTAATTATATCAGTAATTTTTCAGATAGTTTACATTATATTTGGACAACCTAGCTTTTATCTTAATTTCTGTTTTACCATCTCAATCTAATTATGACAAAACAGCAAGCATACCTAAATTGAGAGACATACTGTAAAATATCTGTCCCAAACTCTTCAAAAGTGTTAGTGGAGGTCATGAAAGATGACTATCATGAGGTCATGACTAGTGGAGGTCATGAAAGATGGGGGACTATCACAGAGTGGCAAGAGGCTAAAGACACATTGCAACTCGGTGTGATGTGGAAAGAAGCAGTTATCCCCTCTGTCTTTAACTCAATGCAAAATGACTTCTATAGCTTCCCAACAACAGACATAAATTATGTTATTGTTGTTGTTTTTTAATCTGTTCTGGTTTTTAGGACTCTTAGGACCCATGCACGTCACACCCCAGTTCACCTTAATTTTACTCATTTTTTTAAAACTTGTTTAGCCCTTCTATGCCATTTCTTCACTTTTGAATCGTCTCACCTGTCATGGTTGTACCTTTTATTGTTAGAAAAATACAGGAAATGTATCAGTGAATAAGATAGAAATGACTCCCCTCTCTTATCACCTAATACTGCTTGGTGCAAAGCAGTCTTATTTCGCTATGGTTTTCCTGCATCTCCTTACCCATAAATAGTACTCAGTGTAGCCTGTTTTTAGTATTTTACATTCTACATAAAGACTCATCTCCTCAGGTTAACTACTACCCCATTCCACCCTTCCTCCAGTTGTCCCTTCCCCCAGAAACCATTCCTTCAAGATCACACTGACCACTGATAGCAATCTGGTGTAGAATGTTACAGAATACACACATGCACAGAGTATCTGTGTGTGTGCACATGTGCATGTGTGTATTTATGTACTTTCTGGTCTCATCTTTAAAGGTCAATTATTGGCTGAGTGACATCAACAAGATGGCAGAATGGTCCACCTCAGCAACAATAATTTGGTAGGCCATCCATGCACAAAAGTGCTTTTGTAGGAGTTTGGGATTCAGTCACAGGCCAGAAGCAGTCCTCTTCTCCTAAGCAACGCCCAGAGTTATACCTACCTGACCCCTAGAGACTGGCCCATCAACCAACCTACTACAAGTCCTGTGAAGGCCCTATAACTACGGTCTTGCCCCTTTCAGCCATGTCCAGGAATGGACCTGCTACCCAGAAACTGGGCAGGAGACACACCCATCTGTGCCCTGAGGCAAGCCAGCCAACCTCAGTCTTATTGCAGAGCCTGAAATGGCCCTCTAATTCTGTTCCTCTCAGCTGTGGGCCAAAGGCAGTACTAGCCACCTAGGGACCTATCAAAAGACACACGCATGTGTACCCCCATTACCCTTAGTCTGTCCTGGATGTTGAAGCAGCCCTTTAACCTGGCTCTTACCTCTTTCAGATACATTATAGGAGTGGTTCTGCCTTCCCAGGAAACTAGTGGGAGACAAGTCCATCTACACTCCCAGAGGAAGGCACACTGACTTTGGTCCAACTCAGATCTTAAAGCAGCCCTATGACCTGGCTCTAGTCCAGCTCTGCCCCAATCTGTGGGAACTTCTGACAGGAAGAATGTCTATCTTTGCCCCTAGAGCAGCCAGCCCTGTGACTTGGTTCCAGCCCCTATCGGCAAATCACAAAGAAAGATAGAAAGAGGAAAAAAGGAACAAATGAACTATATGAGTCAGAAAACTATTCACAAAATGGCAATAGTAAGTTCTTACCTATATTTAATTACATTAAAATTAAATTCTCCAAACATTACAGAATGATTGAATGGATTAAAAAGTAAAACCCAGGGGCGCCTGGGTGGCTCAGTCGGTAAAGCGTCTGACTTTGGCTCAGGTCATGATCTCGCGGTTTGTGAGTTCGAGTCCTATGTCGGGCTTTGTACTGACAGCTCAGAGCCTGGAGCCTGCTTCAGATTCTGTGTCTCCCCCTCTCTCTGACCCTCCCATGCTCAGGCTCTGTCTCTGTCTCTCAATAATAAATGTTAAAAAAAAAATTATAAAAAGTAAAACCCAACAATATGCTGCCTATAAGAGAGTCACTTAGCTTTAAGGACACAAATAAAATGAAAGTGAAGGGATAGAAAAATATATTCCATGGAAATAGAAACCAAAAGAGAGTGTTAGGGGCTATCCAAATATCAGATGACACAAAACAGACTTTGTGTCAAAATCTGTCAAAAGAGACAAAGAAGGTCACCATAAAATGACAAAGAGGTCAACTCATTAAAAAAATATGAGAATGGTAACATATTTATGTACTCAACACTGGAGCCTTTAAATTATAAGATAAATATTATTGTACCTGAAGGGATAAATAGACAGTAGTATGAAACTAAAGTAAAAAACAGACAAGATAAATGGTATTGAAAAGACACAAACAAAATGGAAAGCTATCTCATGTTCACAGATTGGGAGAATTAATATCGTTAAAATGTCCATACTGTCCAAAGCAATCTATAGATTCAATATAATCCTTAAGAAAACTCCAAAGGCACTTTTGACAGAAATAGAATAAAAAGTCCTAAAAGTTGTATGGAACCAAAAAAGACCACAAATAGCCAAAACAATCTTAAGAAAGAAGAACAAAGTTGGAGGCATCACACTTCCTGAGTTCAAACTATATTACAAGGCTATATTAATTAAAACAGTATGTTTCTGACATAAAAACAGACACAAAGGAGCAGAATAGAGTGCCCAGAAATAAACCCACCCATACGCTATTATCTAATCTTTGTACAAGGGTGCCAAAAATAAAAATTTGGAAAAGACAGTCTCTTCAATAAATGATGCAGGGAAAACTGGATATCCACATGAAAAAAAAAATGAAATTAGACGCTTATCTTATACCACTCACAAAAATTAACTCAAAAACCCAAAACCATAGAAGTAGGACATAGGGAAAATGATGCTTGAAATTGGTTAAGACATATGCATATGATAGCAAAAGCAAGGGCAAAAATAAAGCAGTACTACCTCAAAGTGAAAAGCTTCTTTACAAGAAAATAATGAACAAAATACAAAGGCAGCTTATGGGTTGGGAGAAAATATTTACAAAACTTATGTCTGATAAGAGGTTGATATCCAAAATAAACAAAGAACTCATACAACTCAATAGCAATCAATCAATCAACTGATTAAAAAATGGTCAAAGGACCCAGATAGATATTTTTTCAAAGACATACAAATGGCCAAGAGGTATATGAGAAGGTGCTCCATGTCACTTATCATCAAGGAAATGCAAATCAAAACCACAATGAAATATCACCTCACACCTATTAGGGTGGCTATTATCAAAAAGGCAAGAGATAAGTATTGAAGGAAGTTGTGAAAAAAAAGAACCTAACATACTGTTGGTGGGAATGTAAATTAGAACAGCCATTATGAAATAAAGTATGGGAGTGTCTCAAAAAATTAAAAAATAGAACTACCATATTATCCAGCAAACCCATTTCTGAATGTATGTCCAAAAAAATGAAATCAGGATCTCAATGAGTTATCAGTACTCTTAACATTCATTGCAGCATTATTTACAATGGCCAAGATGTAGAAACCACCTACGGGTCCAGATGAATGGGTAACAAATGAATGGGTAAAGAAAATATGGTGTGTATATGGAATATTGTTCAGTCATATGAAAAGAGGGAAATATTGCCATTTATAACAACATGAATGAAACTGGAGTACACGAGGCTAAATGAAGTAAGTCAGACAAAGAAAGACAAATACTACATGATCTCACATGTGAAATATAAAAATGTCAAACTCATAGAAATAGAAAGTAGAATAGTGGTTGCCAGGCGACAGGGGTGAGGGAAATGAGGAGATGCTGGTCAAAGGATACATATTTTCAGTTATAAAATGAGTAAGTTCTGAGAATTGAATTCACAGTACGGCAAATAGTTAATAATGTATTGTAAAAGAGAGTAAATCTCGCTTGTTCTCGCGCTTGTTCTCGCGAGACAAAAAAGGTGAGGTGATGAATATGTTAATTGACTTGACACATTTCATTTCACATCATTTCAATGCTTACATGTATTAAATCATCAAGAGGTACACATGAAACATGTAACTTTTATTTGTCAATTATAAGTCAGTAAAGATAGAAGGGGTATTGATTACCATTCCAAGTATAGATTCACTAAAATTTATTTAACCCAACTCCAATTAATAGATATTTTCTGGTTTAGGTATATAGAAAGAATGCTGTGAAGACAAGTTTATATGTATGTCTTTGCTTAAGCATTTCTCTAGAATAAATTCTTTTTCCCTTTTTCTAACTTTAATGGTTCTATTTGCTACCAGAAACCTAGGGAATCAAGCTAACCAGAATGCCATATAAAATTATAAATGTGCTTTCAGTGAAGGGCTAGGGATTTCTCCACTAGTAAAATCCATGAGTTTTAGATTCTCATGCATGAAATCTATCCCTTCCCAACAGCAGAGGGTTTCACTTTTTCTAAAATTTATTTATTCTCCAGAATGTCGGGATTATCAGCTCACTATGACTTCCAAGCATTTATTGAACACCAATACTTGGTGAGAACTCTAATCCCCTAGGGACATAAAAACGAATGGGATATGGTTTTTAAAGAACAGTAGGATTTTAAAAATGATAATTTAGTGATATTCCTAACTTGAGAAGATAATTTATAGAGAGTTCTCCCCCCCTCCAAAAAGCATCTCCCCCAAACTTTTTAAGTACTGAATATTTGTGGAATATATCTACCATAAAAATGGAGGCATTTTGTATTAGATTCTATATATATACATATATATAAAAATGCATATATATATATATATGCAACAAGACTTATTGTAATGGCATAAAAACACTGAAAGCAATAACATAATTTTAAGCACTGTGAACATTTAGGTATGTCTTCTCTAAATAGCATATAGCTTAACTTATATTTATTCCAGTCTAATAGCATGTCCTTTTTTTTTTTTAATTTTTTTAATGTTTATTTATTTTTGAGAGAGAGACAAAGTGTGAGTGGGGGAGGGGCACAGAGAGAGGGAGACACAGAATTGGAAGCAGGCTCCAGGCTCTGAGTTGTCAGCACAGAGACCAACACAGGGCCTGAACCCATGAACTGTGAGATCATGACCTGAGCCAAAGTCGGATGCTAAACCAACTGAGCCACCCAGGCGCCCCTAATAGCATGTCCTTAACCAATTTTATCTATTTGCATTTATTGTGATTATTGATGTATTTGGGTTTGTTCATGCAAATTTATTTTGTGTTTACCTATTCCTTAGTACACATTTGTTTGTTTCCTCTTTCTGTCCTTTCTTATTTCCTATTGGATTCTTACTGAAGTTGAATGAATTACTGTTCGCAATTCTCCACTCTCTCGTTGTAGTATTATATATACACAACCTCATGGTGGCTGGCTTTGGGCTTGGGCATGTGACTCACATTAACCAATGAGATGCTTAAAGATGAGATGTAATCAGGGACCTGAAATGTACCTGCACCATTGTTTTTGAACTCTGGTTGGTTCTGGATAAGATTTTACATTAATGTTAGACTGAATTTCTTGTACACACTGGTAGTATATATTAGAAATCCCCTCATTTCATTTTTAAGCCTGATGATGATTTTTCTCCTATCAAAGACTTCATACAGACAAAAGTGTCCAAACTGCTTGCCTGGGTACTGACAGGTTTTTTGTTTCTGCTTTTGTTTTGTTTTGTTTTTAATCTCTCTGCCACAGTGGGAGCAACATTCAAGCTTTATGTATGCAGCTGGATGTCAGCTACCCTGTTTTAAGCAAGCCCGAGGCCGTATCTTCTATCCCAGCTTTACATTTCTGTTTCCTTCTTTAGAATATGGCTATGCACTTAAACATTTTTTGGATATCTACAAAACATTTCTATCAATATGAAATAGAGGCAGGGTCAGTCCACCCTTAGATTAGCTTGATATTTACCCAAAGTTACTCAAACAGTCTGTGCCTGATTAGCTTATTTAAACTTGGTGTGACAAAGAATCGTTGGAAGAAACTGAGCAAAAAGGTAGGAAGGATAATAATATTAAAATTCATTCTCACTTTTGGAATGCCTCTCACACAAAAAGCCCACCTGAGCATGGCTGAGTTGTGTCATCTATTCATTAAACAATTACTTATTAATGCCCTATGATATTCTACTTTGGGGAATCAAAGACAGCAGAACTTGGCTTTAAGGACAGGACAGTCTAACAAGTAAAGATTTAATATGTGCATATATATAAATAATAAATAGTAGAGAGTGAAAGTATCAAAAGAGACAAGGAGATAAAGGCATATGAGAGAAGAGAAGATCATTCCAGCTAAAAGGCAATGATATTTTGATACAATAAGAAATACATATTTGGTCTTGGTCTTGGTTCCTGGCATAGAGCTCCTAAAACTTTTGTTACTTAAATGAGCCCTTTGCAACAGTACCAGAGTTAATGTTAATGAGGTGGCTCCAGGAGATGGGGGTGGGGGCTCTGGTTGCCACAGGATTAGGTTAGAAGGTAGGAACTTTCAGTCCTACCCTTGGACCTCTGGGGAAGAAAGAGGGGCTGGAGAACGAACTCACCACCAATGGTTAATGATTTAACTGACCATGCCTCATAAAACTCTTTAAAGGAAGGGGTTTAGTTAGAGAGCTTCTGGGCTGGCAGACAAGATGCATCCATGTGCTAGGAGGGTGGCTCACCCCAAACTCCACAGGGACTTCCCTCCAGACCTCACTGTATGGATCTCCTCTTCTGGCTATTCATTTGCGTCTTTAAAATGTCTGTTGTAATAAGTTGGTGATGGGAGGTAAACAGTTTCACTGGGTTCTGTGAGACATTTCAGCAAGCTATTGAATGAGAAGAGGAGGGCATGGGAACCCCTCATTTATAGTGGGGTAGTCAGAAGTACAGGTGACACAACCTGGGACTTGTGATTGGTGTCTGAAGTAGAGGTATTCTTGTGGGACCAAGCCATTCACCTATGAGGTCTGTGGTAACTCTGGGCAGACACTGTCATAACTTAGTTAAATTGGAGGACATCCAGTTGGTGTCAACCAAGAACTGGAAAACTGCTTAGTGTGGAAAATCTCACACATCAGTTGTCAGATGGGTAGTGAGTAGAAGGAAATAGTTGTTTTGTTCTGTTTTGCTTTTTTTTCTTTTTTCCTTTTAGGAGGACATTGAAAAGAGGCCCTGAAGAAATGACCCTTTCCTTCTTCCTTGGTTCCTTCCCTCCTTTTCTTTCCTTTTTCTTCCTTCTTCTTTTTCACAGATATTTACTGAGCACTTTCCTGGTTCCTAGCATTGATCTGAGTGCTGGGAAGGCATAACTGAAGAAGACAAATGCCCGACCTCATGATATTCCAGGGAGAGCAGGATGGTGGGAAGCAAATAATAAATAAAAATATATAACAATCTTAGGCAGTGAAAAGTACTATAAAAAGTGAGGCAGGGTAAAGGGGTAGAAAGTGATGATGAAGTACAATTTTAGAATGAGGGTTTGGATAGGGAAGGTAAGATGACTTTTAAGTAGAGACCTGAGTCAGGGAAATAGTAAGTCAAGGAGATATCTACAAGACTAAGAGCAGGGGAAAGCCTGGCATTTAAAAAAATAGTGAGGAAGCCAGTATACAGTGGCTGCAAGTCAGGAGGAAAGTAGAGGAGCAGAGGTCAGAAGGGCCTGGATTCTGGAGGGCTTCATAAACATGGTAACAAGGTACAAGTTCTGTTTTAAGTATAAAAGGAAGACAATGGAAATATTTAGCAGAAAGGTGATTTAATCTGACTTTTTATTAAAAAGTATCACTCTGGCAATAAATAAACCATTGTAGGGAGGGAATGTTGGTGTAAGAGTGAAAGCAGGAAGGCTGAGCAAGAGGCCTGGGGGAAACAATACATGAAGGCAGGGTTTTCTAAGCTGTTGGCCCCACAGAAGTGAAAATTGGCCGGACTGTGCATGTATTTTGAGGGTGAAGCCAAAAATTCTTACTTATGGATGAATTGTGGGGGGTAGGAGATTTGAGAGAAGGTGAGAGATAAGTGTTCTGTGGGTTCGTAAAGGCAAAGAATGAGAGGCAAACTTGGGCATCAATTGTGAGTCAAAGTTTCTCCTTTGGACACTTTCTAAGCAATTATATATTATAGTTCTGTACTAATATTATTATTGATTCAAAAAAAGCAAACAACACTTTTTTAAAAATAGTCTTAAAGCAAAAATTCCTGTATCTGTCCTTTTCTTCATGCCTTAGGCTGGTTCCAGTTACCACAAAAGAAAAACCTGGGTAACCATGCAGCTCAAGTCCCATTTTTCTGTAACCACCAAAACCAGAGAGTATGACATCTTAAAAATGCATTGTGCTTACTTGTCATGTTGGTTTGATCCCTTCCTGACCTGGTCTATGAGAAGCACTATGCAGTACAATTGTTTTAATGTTTAAAAATATTCAAGTGAATATTAACGTTAGATTATGCCATTGATTGGATTATCTGGTAGGCAGCTATAGTTGGGTCCTTCTTAGTAGTCAATGTTTAAATTGCTGAGATTTTAGTTTCTTACTTTATGTATTTTTTTTACATTCATCAACTCATAGTGCAAACTGTTAATATGTAAATCTTAGCTTACAGCATCAGTTTGTAATCCTTTTGCTTTTAATTAAAATTACTTTATTTTCTTTCATTAGTAAGATGTTTTTCTTTAAGGTGAACTAAATGTAATGGTTCTAAACAATGCTAATGAAAACCATCAAAAATGTCCACATAAATTGATGTTTAATTTTAAATCCTGCACTCAGTGGGGCCAAAAACACAACCAAAAAACTCTTGATAGCCAGAAACTATGTATGTTTCACAGCTGATCTATAGGCATAGTGTGTGCACTTCTGGGGAATTAACATCTGATTTTGGATGATATGATACAACACACTAGTAACTGGTATTTGATCTCAGAACTGCTAGAGATTTTGAATAGTCAATTAAAAACAAAATCTCCTTAGTCTTTTATGAGGGTGTAACTTACAACTCCAAGCACTTGGATTGCCAAAAAAATATTGAAGCCAAAGTGGAAAAATAAATGCTATTTCACCTCTCAATACAAGCAACAGATGATACCAATGTATGATCAATTGTTACTTCAACTTGATATGTGCAACGGCCGATTAGACTGTGTGGTGTGGGCTCTGAATTTTAAAGAGGTCTGAAGAACATTCTCAAAAGGAATCAATAAATTTAGCTCTTAATGGTCTTCATTCCTGGATAAAAAAAATGTAGCCTGGAAAGCATATTTCTATAAATGATTCAGGGGCATTGCCTCATAATAGTCTGTCAGCTAACAGATATTAATGCATAATATAAAAAACATAATTTGATGGTTTGCACATACTAAAAACAAGGGTATCTTAGAAAAGTCATGCTAGCAGAACTGGTAAGGTAACTCTGGAAAAAAAAAAAAAAGAAGGTACCATGATGATTAATGCTGTGGTTCAGGTAAGTAATAAGACATGTTAGCTTTGTTGCACAACAGCCAGATTATATTCTTACCTATATGCCAAGTGTTAAGGATATAGAAATAGAAATACATAGTCCCTCTTAAAGTACTTCAGTATTAAAAAAGTGGTTTCAAATATTTTTCTTTATGAAGACTATATATAGAAAATGTTTGAGCATATGCCCAAACACATACAAATTAATATATGCCTGTGTATAATACATTATATTCAGTTATAAATATATGTACATGCCACTTTCTTAATATCAAGTATATATATGTTATTAAGTTTGCCTAAAAATACAAATTGAAAAGTATGAGATAAAAATGATTCTGGGGGTGCCTGGGTGGCTCAGTCAGTTAAGGGTCCGACTTCGACTCAGGTAATGATCTTGCAGTTTGTGAGTTAGAGCCTTGTGTCAGGCTCTGTGCTGACAGCTCAGAGCGTGGAACCTGCTCCAGATTCTGTGTCTCCTCCTCTCTCTGCCCCTCCCATGCTCATGCTCTGTCTCTGTCTCTCAATAATAAATAAAAGTTAAAAAAAATTTTTTTTAATAAAAAATTAAAAAAAATTGATTCTTAATAAAAATCTCAGCATTTCTTTTCCCCTTAAATTCCCCACAGGGATTCATGTGTCCTACTTTGGAAACCACTGATAAAAGAAAACAGACAATAAAATGTACTAATTACTGGGACAGAGACATGAACAGGTTTCTATAATGGGAGTTTGAGAGAAGCATCTAAATCAGCAAGAAAGGTAATCCCCAAATAAAATGATGAGGGTTCAAAGGCCTACACTCTGATAGAAAGATCACATCTATGATGTTATAGTGTCTTGGTATTATCGTATCTCCTGTTAAGTTTTGTTAAGAAACAAACAAAAAAAAAATCATTGCAAAATTTTTTGTAAAGGTGATAATGGTTGCATAGTTTATGAATTCTTCCATTAAAAAAAAAGACAAAGATATCAAAGTTAAAAATACAGGAAGAAAACCAACAAACTCGGTGACAGGGCTGAATTTTAAGATAGCCCCAAGATTCTTGCCTGCTAGGGTACACACTCTGTACAATCGCTGAGTGCAGGAGCTGTGACCATAATAGGTTATCACTCTCAGTATTACCTTAAGTCATATGGCAAAGATGGAAGAATTTGCAGCGACAATTAAGGTCCCACAATAGTTTACTTTTGAGTTAACCAAAAGGGAAATTATCTTGGGTGGACCTGGTTAATCAAGTGAGAGACCTTTAAAAAGGGATTGGGCCCTTTCTGAAAAGAGAGAGTCTTTCCTTTGGGCTTTGAAGAAGCAAAGAGCCATGTTATGCACTGCCTATGAAGAGAGCCAAGGCTTTCCCTAAAATTAAAGATTCCAGGAAGAACAGACTTTGTCTCTTCTTCGTTGGCTTTGCTATGAATTGTACAACTGCAAGGAAATGAATTCTGACAACAACCTGAGGGGTCTTGGAAGCAGATGGTTTCCTAGGAGAACCTACGGATGAGAATGTAGTCCAGCTGTTAGGCAGAAGCTGGATGAGCAATAGAAGGAACGCTCCAAGTTCTTGAAGGGGAAAGAGAAACAGGAACTAGAGGCAAGGACAGTGATAAATAAGCTACAGATTAAAAACCCAGGGGAATGGCATCCTGACCTTGTGGCTTCCAAGTCCTTGGGCTGACAGATCAAGTGCAGAGCTTGTGTTCTCTTCTACATCTGTCCCAAGGTTACCCCTAGGCTCATTATAATGCATTTGCAGGGTGGGTTCAGCTCCACCCAGTGGAGGAAGGCTGCCATGTTGGTTCTGGTACAAACTTTCCTGGGTCAAAAACTCCCCCTCCCAATCTGTGGGAGGAGTTCCCCAAATGATTGGGAGCAGCCTCCATTAGAGACCACCCCATGGTATGACAATGCTCCTCCCAGCCCAGAGAGACACAACAAATATCCAATCCCAAAACAACCTAAGGCTGGTTCCACCTCAAACAACCCGCCCCTTCTCCCACCTTGAGAGTGCACCCTAGCTTTAACAAACTGCTTTGTGCTTGCCACTTTCCTTTTGGCCTTCTTTATTCCAGCATGGTTATCCATGTAAATTTTCCCTTGGGGAATCCAAGGAACAAGACAATGTAGATTCTCCCACTGGTAACATGGCCAACACTTACTTTCAGCCTTGTGATACCCTAAGCAGGGAACATAGCTAAGGAGGTCTGTGGAATTTCTGACACACAAAAACTGAGAGGTAATGACTGGCTATAGTTTTAAGAAGCTAAGTGTTTTATGCAGCATAGAATTTCCTACAAAGAATAAAAAACTAATAGAATATCTCCAAGAATTACATAATGCATTTGAGCGAGCATAAACCATTGACAGCCAGAGACAGTCATGGTATCAGCATTGGTGACAGAGATAATAAAGGAAATCAAAAGTCCATTTAACACACCAAAATAGTCAACAGGTTCTCAGCGACAACCACAGTAACTGAGAGGGCATTTTTTCATTCCAACTCACTAAAAGTGAGCAGAGGTTGGTGTTAAGGTTCAAAAGGGTCAGGGCAATTTGGACCCTAAGATTTTCTAAAAGCAACACATTGAAGTCTCCCATTAAAGATAAATTCTGGGAATAGAAACAAATTGAAGTAAACTGGAATAATAGTGACTAAAGAAAAAGTCTAGAAAAACTGGGGGGAGGAGACAAGCCCAGGATAAATCTGAAAGTATGAAGCTATAATTTGTCTCTTCAGGAAAACCACCAAACAGAGTTTAAGAGATGTGAAGCTAGAAAAGATATTGTAAGCCATTACTTTTGTTCAAAATTTCAGCCAACCTCACCTCATGCTAAAAATTAAAAATGGGAAAGGAACTGTATTTACATGAGTGCCATGTAAAGTTGTAATAAGAAAATAAAAGAAAATGAGGAGAGAAGAACACCCTTAGAAGCAATGAAAGTATGCCAAAGAGCCTTGCCAACAAATTAGATTCAAACTCTAGCCTAATTTTTCAAAATGAACCAAAAGAAAACAAGAACATAACTGAAGATATGAAAAGACAGCATCAATAAGAATTAGAAAAACTCAGAGATTAGGTGATAGAACTCAGGAGATTTAGAAATAAATGAAATAACCAATTTCAGAAGGGAAAAATAAACCAGAAAAAAATGCAAACACAATGGCTAATGGTATAAAGAAATAAAAAATAAAAATAGGAAGCATTTTTTAAGTTAAAAAAAATAAAGTGAGGGGCCCCTCACTCAGTTAGTTAAGCAGCCAACTCTTGGTTTTGGCTCAGGTCATACATGATCTCATGGTTTGTGCATTCGAGCCCTGCATTCAGGTCTGCACTGATGGTGTGGAGCCTGCCTGGGATTCTCCCTCTCCCCCTCTCTCTCCACTCCTCCCCTGCTTCTGCACTCTCTCTCTCTATATCTAAATAAACTTTAAAAAAAGAATTAAAAAAAAATAAAGTGATACAAAGGATTTGAGAGAAAGTCTCAAATACAGAATGCAAAAAAAAAAAATAATCCAACATATTATAGTAAGTCCTCAAAGAAGAAAGCCAGAACAACAGGACACAATGAATACAAAAAATAAAAATTAAAAATAAAAACTTTACTCAAATGGAAAAAAAAAGATTTAAAAATATGTACATATGAGTAGTACTTTGAATACTTGGGCAAAATCTCCAAAATGATCAACAAGAACACATATTCTAATCAAATGCTAGTAAAATTTAAAGTGAAAAAAAAAACCCACTAGGAATCTGGGCAAAAAATTCCAAGGCATTTATGAAGGACAAAAAAACCAGACTGAAATAAAAGTTTTGACAACAATGCTTTATGGCAGAAGACAATCAAAGAAAATGGTAACTAATGACTTAAAATCAAGCAAATAATTCTGAAATATTAAGTTGCATCCAACAACTGGTGTCTACATGTGAGAACTGAGGAAACATTCCAGTCAGTTCTTTTTTTTTTTTAATGTTTATTTGTTTTTGAGACACACAGAGAGAGCGAGAGAGAGAAAGAGAGAGTGAGCACAAGGGGGGGAGGGGCAGAGAGATATGGAGACACAGAATCTGAAGCAGGATCCAGACTCTGAGCTATCAGCACAGAGCCTGACACAGGGCCTGAACCCATGAACCATGAGTTCATGCCCTGAGCCAAAGTTGGATGCTTAACCCACTGAGCCAACCCAGGCTCCCCTCCAGTCAGATCTTCTTTAAGTGTCACTTTCAGGCAGCCAAATTAACTAAAGAAAAAATAACAGAAGGCTACTAGTGAACATTAAATATATCCTCACTATACAAAGACTCAACAACAAAAAGACAAACAACCTAAAGAAGAAATGGTCAAACGACTTGAATAGACATTTCTCCAAAGATATACAAATAGCCAGTAAACACATGGAAAGATGCTCACCATCATTAATCATCAGGGAGATGCAAATCAAAACCCTAATGAGATACCCACTTCTCACACTCAATATAATCACTAAAATAATAATTAAATATATATATATATATATATATATATATATATATATATATATATATAACAAGTATTGGCGTGGGCAGAGAAGCCAGAATCCTTATAAACTGCTGGTTAGAATGTAAAATGGTCCAACCACTGTGGAAAACATTTCCTAAATTTAAACATAGAATAACCCCATCACCCCACAACTGAACCAAAAGAATTTAAAACAGGTACTCAATATTTAGACACAAATGCTTCCAGCAGTATTATTTACAATAGCCAAAAGATAGAAACAACCCAATGTCCATCAATGGATAAATAAACAAACCATTGTATAAATATACATTGGAATATTATGTAGCCATTAAAAGGAATGCAGTATTGATATATGCTAGTTAAAACATGGATGGACATTGCAAACAATGTGCTAAGTGAAATAAATAAGACACAAAAGGCTAGATATTATATCATTTAATTTATATAAAATATCTAGAAATAGTAAGTCTATAAAGACAAAAAAATGAATTGGTGATTGCCAGGTAGTACGGGGAGTTGGGAATAAAGATTGACTGCTTAATAGGGATGGAGTTTTCTTTTAAGGTGATGAAAATGTTTTGGAACGAAATAGAAATGGTGGTGGAAAAACACTGTGAATGCACTAAATACCACTGAATTGAAAACTTTAAAATGGTTAATTTTGTGTTGTAAATTTCACCTCAAAAAAAAAATGAAACTTAACCAAGTTAAGAAAATGATCACCAGTACTGGGACATATAATGTAGCTCTTGAGACACTGAGAACACAGCATAAGTTCTGTGGTATTCAAGCAAAAAAAAAAAAGAGCATAACTTGAATCTAATCAGGAGGAAACATCAGACAAGCCCATACTGAGAGACAGTATACACAGTAGCCATGTTCTTTAAAAATGTCAAGATAATGAAAGAAAAGGGAAAACTGGGAAACTTTCCAAACTGAGAGATTAAACAGACAACTAAATGTAACATGCAATCCTTGATTGTATCCTGTACCTATGAACATGCTGTTGGGACAATCAGCAAAACATTATAGAGCCTGTGGGCTAGATGATGGAATTCAATGTTATTCTGTGATTTTGATGGACACTCTGTAGTTTTAAAGGATAATGTCCTTGTTTTTGTTTTTTAATTAATGTTTATTTTAATTTATTTATTTAATTTTAATAATAATTTTAATGTTTACTTTATTTAATTTTAATAATAATTTTAATGTTTATTTCTGAGACAGAGACAGAGCATGAGCAGGGGAAGGGCAGAAAGAGAGGAAGACACAGTATCCAAAGCATGCTCCAGGCTCTGAGCTGTCATCACAGACCCCAATGTGGGGCTTGAACTCATGGACTGTGAAATTATGACCTGAAGTCGGATGCCCAACCGACTGAGTCACCCAGGCACCCCAATGTCCTTGTTTTTAGGAGAAAGTCACTGAAATAATAAGGGGTAGTGAAACCATCATGTCTGCTACTTAATCTCTAATGGTTCAGAAAAAAATTATATATGTATATGTTAGTTATTATGTATTACATAGTGTGTGTATAAATGTATGTATATGCATGTATATGTGTGCATATGCGTATTATACATAAATACACATACACATGCATATGTGTGTGTGTGAAGAGAGAGAGAGGGGGGAGGGAGGGAGAAGAAATGATATGCCTAATGTAGTAACATTTCAACAAATGAAAAGCCAGATGAAGATTATATGGAGTTCTTCATGCTAGTCTTAAAACACTTCTATACAACAGAAATTTGCTATATTTTTTTTAAAAAGGGCAGAGTATGCCATAATTTTTGGACCCTACTAATTATGTACAATGAGAAGAGGACACAGGCAGGAGAGGACAAGGATTGAGAGCAGTCTTCTTTAAGTAGAAATTGTTTTATAGACTGAATCTTGAAAACAGGTAATTTTTTTTGAAATTATAAAGAAAAATTAAATATAAAAAGGATAATTTCTGAAAAAAAAAAAGATCCTAAATATGAATCCAGTTTGTACTACAACCACAAAGACATGAGCTATTTCATGTGATTCTAAAAGAGAAGAACTTGACCTAATATTTCTGAAGGGATACATCATAAGGGCATAAGGAAGTACAAATAAATTTTAAACTCTTTTCAGTAATCATATAGGTGGGGTAGTACTGGAATTGCTATTCTGAGTCTCTTTTGTATGTAAATTGGTGTAACAATAAATAACGAAGTATTCTAATTCTATAATCTTCAGTGTTGAGAACTGGGATTCTTAATGTAGGTGAAAGGAGATATATACGTAAAACAGAAATCATGAAATAAAAAATCTGCAATCTGATTCTGAACTGGGACAATGAGTACAAATTGGTGACATAGCCTTACCCGTAAAAAAAAAAAAAAAAATGTCTATTGAAACAACTAACTCCAGGAACAATGAGCATCCTAAGTTTTGATCTGAAAATACTATTTCCCACTAAAGAAACTAAAGTTTCTTGGACGAATGGCTGATTGAAGATCTGGGGTAGAAAATGTATGAGGCTGAGTAGAGGCTGAGGAGGCCTAGATGATTAAAGTAGGAAAACTTCACCATGGATCAGAATAATAACTGCTGTGGATTGAAACATATCAAATATGTTTAATTCTATGAGCTGATACCAACAACTCATCACTCAACACTGGAAAAGGCTAGAAAACAAATTCATTATTTTGAGAACCAGTAAATAAAGGGTAAGAATCAACCATTTATACCTTGACTTTCCCATAGAAGTTGTTTCACTAGTTAACCCAATAGTAGATGAAGCACAATTTTTTCCTTAGAAGTATTGCGCGAATTAATGTAAAAGTAATGCCAGAATAGGAATATTCATTTCAATCCCTTATAAACTAGTAGAGGCACTGAGCATCAATGGCTACCAGCATCAAACAAGAGAAACAAGTGAAAGCAACATTTGCTCCTGATGTAAGAACACTACACCACTGTAAAATAGACTAGAGGAAATGAAACCATACCTGATTCTGATTAAACCTCTATATTCAACTAATATGTCACAGGAAATTCAGACAAATGAGGAACATGTTAAACTACCCCACAGGGATGCTATCATTAAAATCCAGGCCGTGGGGAAACTCTACAGCACAAAGGATCAGGCTTCTTCAACACTGAATTGTTACACAGGAAAAAAGAGAGAAGGATAAGAGAGAATATTATTGGCTAAAAGAGACTGAAAAGAGATATGAAAATTGCAAATCACGGTGCCATTGGGGGAATATGGGTTCTATTTAATACAAGCAAATGGAAAATATGATGTTTAAGAGACAATTGGAAATTTGAAGATGGCTGTCTACTGATGTTACTAAAGAATTATTATTAATTACTTGAATGTGATAATGTTATGGTAATTGCATTTAACATGGCTTTATCTTTTGGAGATTCACACAGAAGTATTTACAGATGAAATGATATGATGTTGGAATGGGCATCAAAATAACATTAGGAGGGAGCTGAGGAATGAGCATATGGATGAACAGAATGGCCATGCATTAAAACTGCTGAGGTAGTTGATGGATACATGAGGATTCATTACACTACTCTGTCAACCTCTGCACATGTCTGAAATTTTTCATAATAAAAATTAAAAGCAATTTACAACTATTATAACGAACTCAATTTAGCTGATATTAGCAATTGGAAAGTGTTTTTGTATTGTAAAATTTTATACATATGATGTAAAAATAAAAGAATAAAAGAGTCGCAGTTCTGGATAGATATATTCTATGTGTTACTAGTCAGTAGTCTCCTTTGTCGTCAATTCAAATAACATTCTTAGGTACTCAATTTTACAATTGACATTCTAACTTAACTGAATGATTTTTATCACAGGTCCTGAGAATGATTCCTCAATAGTTGCACATTTATGATACAATTATTTTTAATATCTATAGTAAATGAAATACCATAATACTCTGAAATGAGGCAAAGGTATTTAATTTTAAAAAAGGTTTATATTAGGAGTGAAACTCAAGCACACACACACATCATATATTTACACATATATACACACGCAAACATTTTTAAAAATAGAAACATAGAAGTCTGAATACAGGATATAAAAAATTTTAAGTGCTATTTTCAACTCTATCCATTTTGAAATGCTAATTGTGAACATTCATATTTCTGTTAATTCATCTGAAAATGATTTTGATGTATTAAATTTTTCACAATAAAATCTTTACCTTTTAACTTACTAAAATTTTAAGAACTTGGAAAATACTGATTAGCATAGAAACTTTATTTTTCATCACATTTAAAAAATTTAAAGTAATGCTTTCTTGGACTCTCTAAATGACTGTTTCAAAGGATAGCAATCAGGTCATAAGCATTGAATCTTTGGAAGAATGTACTGTTTTATTCAAAAATAATATAGAAGGCATGGGGTGCATGGGTGGCTCAGTCGGCTGAGCATCCGACTTCGGCTCAGGTCATGATCTCACAGCTCGTGGGTTCAAGCCCCACGTTGGGTTCTGTGCTGACAGCTCAGAGCCTGGAGCCTGCTTCAGAATCTGTGTCTCCCTCTCTCTCTGCCCTTCCCCCACTCATGCCATGTCTCTTTCTGTCTCTCAAAAATAAACACTAGGGGCGCCTGGGTGGCTCAGTCGGTTGAGCGGCCGACTTAGGCTCAGGTCATGAGCTCTCGGTCCGTGAGTTCGAGCCCCGTGTCGGGCTCTGTGCTGACAGCTCAGAGCCTGGAGCCTGTTTCAGATTCTGTGTCTCCCTCTCTCTGACCCTCCCCTGTTAATGCTCTGTCTCTCCCTGTCTCAAAAATAAATAAAACGTTAAAAATTTTTTTTTAAAAAATAAACATTAAAAAAAGAAAGTAATATAGAAGGCATATATATGTGACAGCATTGTGTAGCAGAAGAAATACTACCTTAGGAATAGATAAAAACAGGTTCTAATTCTCAATAACATTATCTATGAGGCCTAGAGAACATCATGTATTGCCTGGAACATATTTTCTTTCATTAGTACCATAAATTAGAAATGAAATATTCCTATAAACACTTCCAATTGTTCCAAATGAATAAAGATATTTCCTCACCTCTAAGATGGGATTATAATACCAATACTTTACTGGGCTCTTTGAGTATACTGCTAAAGAAAAGCTGGGTACAAACATTAGCAAAGACGGTTTCTCAAAAATCCACCCTCAGCTGGTAGAACCTGACTCGTCTTTCATCCTCAGGAGCAGTGAATGAACCAGAAATAGCCAAGGAAAATAAGCTATCCTTGGTTGACTTTTGAAAAGCAGGCTATTTAGTTCTAAAGATTAACCTGAATACCTGATTTGTGACCAACTCATCTTCTAGGTAATATTTGTCAGAAAGGAGGTCAAAGAGATATTTGAGAAGGCCAGAAATCTGGAAACTGAAGCAGCAGAGAAATAAATGTGCCACATAGGGTCAGTGCCTCCAATTAGCACAGGCCAAGAATCTCCACTGCTTTCATATATGGCCACAAAGTGAGAAAGAAAGTTTTATTATGTCCTGTAACCTGTGTGTCCTAGAAAATGCTTAGAAAAGATAAAGGTACTTTCAGTAATAGTTGAGAATATTTCTGTTTAATATGCTGCATAAATTCTTTTTAAATCAAAATTTCTACTTGAAGCTCAATGTTGATTGATAATTTTATTAAAGTTATTTAATTTGAATTATATTTATTTACTTACATTTCTTTTTCTTTTTCCCTTTTGACCTGCTTCACCCATTTTTCCCACATCCCAACATCTCCCTCTGGCAACTACCAATCTGATCTATCTATGAGCTTGGCTTTTTGTTTTGTTTTGTCTTTGAGAGAGAGTGAGAGAGGGGGAGAGAGGGAGGGAAGTGGGGGGGGGGGGAGGAGAGACAGAGAGACAGAGAGAGTAGGGGAAAGGGCAGAGAGAGAATCCCAAGCAGACTGCACACTGTCAGCACAGAGTCTGATGCAGGTCTCGACCCCACAAACTGTGAAATCATGACCTGAGCTGAAATCAAGAGTCAGGTGCTAAACTGACTGAGACACGCAAGCACACCGAGCTCGGCTTTTTAAAAAATTTACTTAACATTCCACATATAAAAGAGATCATATGGTATTTTTCTCTCTGACTTATTTCACTTAGCATAATGCTCTCAAGGTCCACCCACGTTGTCACAATGGCAAAATTTCATTGTTTTTTATGGCTGAATAATAATACTCTATTGTATATTTACACTGTATCTTCTTTATCCATTCATCCATCAGTGGACACTTAGGTTGTTTCCATATGTTGGCTATTGTAAGTAATGCTGCAATTAGGGGCACCTCGGTGGCTCAGTCGGTTAAGCATCCAACTTCGGCTGGGGTCATGATCTCAGTCTGTGGTTTCGAGTCCTGCATCGGGCTTTGTGATGACAGCTCTGAGCCTGGAGCCTACTTCGGATTCTGTGTCTCCCCCTCCCTTTTACCCTCCTGACTCATGCTCTGTGTGTCTCTCTCCAAAAAAACTAATGCTGCAATGAATATGGGAATGCACATATCTTTTCAAGTTCATGTTTTCATTTTCTTTGGACAAATACCCAGAAGTGGAATTGCTGGATCACATGGTAGTTCTATTTTTAATTTTTTGAGGAACATCCATACTGTTTTTCATAGTGGCTGTACCCACTTCCAAGTCCATCATTAGTGCACAAGAGTTCCCTTTACTCCACATTCTAGACAACATTTGTTATTTCTTATCTTTTTGATAGTTGCTATTCTAACAGGTGTGAGGTGATATTTCACTGTGGTTTTGATTGGCATCTCCCTAATGATTAATGGTGTAGATTACTTTTTCATGTACCTGTTGGCCATTTGGATGTCTTCTTTGAAAAATGTCTATTCAGATCTTCTGCCCAATCTTTAATCAGATTGCTTTTTTTGCTCTTGAGTTGTAGAGGTTATTTATATATTATGGATATTAACAGATATACGATCATATATCAGATATATGACTTGATTTATTCTCCCTTTCAGTAGGCTGGCATTTCATTTTGTTAATTCCTTTTGTTGTTTAGAAGCTTTTCAGTTTGCTATAGTCCTACTTGCTTATTTTTGCTTGTGCTGCCTTTGCATTTGGTGTCAGATTAAAAAATCATCACCAAGATCTACTTCAAGGAGCTTACTGCCTATGTTTTCTTCTAAGAGTTTTATGGTTTCAGGTCTAATGTTCAAATTTTTAATCTATTTTGAGTTAATTTTTGTTTATGGTTCATTTTCATTCTTTTGCATGTTGCTGTATAGTTCACTCATCACCATTAGTTGAAAAGACTGTCCTTTCCCCATTGTTGCTATTGGCCCTTTGTCATAAATTAATTAATCATATTTGTGTGGGTTTATTTCTGGGCTCTCTGTTCTGTTTCATTGATTTCAGGCCAATACCATATTATTTTAATTACTATAGCTTAGTAATATAGTTTGAAATCAGGGAGCATGATGCTTCCAGGTTTGTTTCCTCTCTCAAGATTGCTTTGGCTATTCAGGGTCTTTAGTAGTTCCTTAGAAGTTGTAGAATTATTTGTTTTACTTCTGTGAAGTATGCCATTGGAATTTTGATAGGGATTGCATTGAATCTATGTTGCTTTGGGTAACATGGACATTTTGACAATATTAATTCTTCCAATCCATGAGCATGGGATACCTTTCTAATTATTTCTGATTTCAATTATTTCATTAATGTCCTATAGTTTTCAGTATATAAGTTTGTCATCTCCTTCATTAAATTTAATCCTAGGTATTTTATTCTTTTTGATGCAAATATAAATGCTATTATGTCCTTGATTTTTCTTTCAGATAATTCGTTATTGTTATATAGAAATGTAACAGATTTTTGTGTATGATTATGTATCCTACAACTTTACTGAATTTATTATTTCTTTCTTCTTCTTCTTTTTTAAATAGGCTTCACACACAGCACAGAGCCCAACTCAGGCTTGAAGTCATGACCCTGAGATCAAGAGTCAGTGCTTAACCAACTGAGCCACCTATGTGCCCTGAGTTTATTATTTCTAACAATTTTTTGGTAAAGGCTTTAGGGTTCTCTATCTATATTATCATGTCATCAGCAAATAGTGACAGTTTTACTTCTTCCTTTCCAGTATGGATGCCTTTTTTTTTTTTTTTTTTTTTCCTAATTGCTCTGTCTAGGATTCCCAATACTACACTGAAAAAAAAAATGACAAGAGACAGCATCTTTGTCTTGTTCCTGATCTCAGAGGAAAAGCTTTCAGCTTTTACCAGAATATGTTTGCTGTGGGCTTGTCATATATGGCCTTTATCATATTGAGGTTCATTCCCCCTATACCCGCTTTGTTGAGTTTTCATCATAAGTAGATGTTGAATTTTGTCAAATGCTTTTTCTGCATCTATTGAGACACTCATCTAATTTTTAAAAGAATTTGATTATTATTATTTTAGAGAAAGTAAGTGGGGGAAAAGGAGCCAAAGGAGACAAAGAACCGTTTTGTTTTTAAAGTTTATTTATTTATTTTGAGATAGAAAAAGAGAAAGGGCACTCATGTGCACAAGCACATGGGGGAGGAGCAGGGAAAATTCCAGGCAGCTGAATAAGATCATGACTTGAGCTGAAATCAAGAGTCAGACACTCAACCGACTGAGCCACCCAGGCACCCCCAGATAATTATATGATTTTTATCATTCATTTTGTTAAGGTGGTGTATCACATTGGCTAATTTGTGAATGTTGAAACATCTCTGCATCCCTCGAATAAGTCCCACTTGATCATGGTGCATGATCCTGTTAATGTATTGTTTAATTTGGCTTCCTAATATTTTGTTGAAGTTTTTGCATCAGTGTTCATTTGAGATCAACTATAATATTGGCCTATAATATTCTTCTCTTGTGGTATCCTTTTCTGGTTGGGCTATCAGGGTAATTAATGCTGGCCTCATGAAATAAATTTGGAAGAGTTCCCCCCTTTTCTGTTTTTTTTTTTTTTTTTTTTTTTTGAAGAGTTTTAGAACAATTGAATTTGAATTCTTCTTTGAATGTTTGATAGAATTCACCAGTGAAGCCATCTGGCCCTGGACTTTTGTTTTTTAGGAGGCTTTTAATTATTGATTCAGTGTCCTTACTAGAAATCAGTTTGTTCAGATATCCTATTTCATCATGATTCAGTCTTGGTTGGTCATACGTTTCTAGGAGTGTATCCACTTCTTCTAGGTTGTCCAATTTGTTGCATGTAATTGTTCATAGTAGCCTCTTAAAATCCTTTGTGTTTCTGCAGTATGTATTGTAACATTTCTCATTATATTTATTTGAGTCCTCTCTGTTTTCTTCTTGGTAAGTCCAGCTGAAGGTTTGTCAATTTTGTTTATCTGTTTAATAAACCAGCTCTTAGGCCTCAGTTATTTTTGTACTGGATGTGCACATATTTCAATTAAATTACTAAATGTATCAGTTTAATAATATAAAGTGAAAAGAGAGTCTAAAATAAATTTCTATTATTAAATTACATGTTTGCCAAATAAGAAGCAAAACATCAAATTGACTAAGACAATTTTAATATAGGATGAGACTGAAGGGCATATGTATATAAAGAAAATATAAAGAAGGAAGTTCAACACTTTTCTTTTGAATAAAAATACAGAACAGCTACTTAGCTCTACTTAAGGCTCTTTTCCACATGAAAGCAAAAAGCACCCAGAGTTAGATTTCTAAAAACGATCTCATCTTCCATTATCTTCCTTTTGAGTTCTTCACATTTCCATTTTTTGGCATCGCTTGTCCCTCTGCCCTGAAAGCTTTCTCCCATATTAAGCAGGCATTTGAGTGTTCCACTCTCACAAAAATGGTCAGTGCCTCATGTATAAGTCTCTATATGTTCTCCATCAAACTATCTTAAATTATTCATTTATACATGCTTTCACCTACTAAACCAAAGCTCTTCAAATGAAAAAAACTGTGCCTTCTATGCAATTTTAATCCCAAACGTGACACATATTGGGTACTCAAAAAACATTGAGCTGACTGATGAATGACTGAATGGGTAGACAGAAGTACCGACGACAAAGGATTGGCAGTGATAACCATTCTCATCTTTTTAATCAGAAATTTCAGTAAAAAATGTTTCAAAGCAAAAAAATCCATTTTGGTATATTGATATTTTATCATTGTATAATTCCTATAACTTTCCACAACACACACACATGGTCACACACACATACACACACACAAACATTCCAAGTTAAAATATAAATCCCATTAGTTTGGACTCCACATATTTAAAATTTCATAATTTTTACAGGGATAGGATTGATTTAAATTTATTATTGGCTAATTCAAAATCTACAAAATCGGGGAAATACAAGCTCTTCTTTAAAGGAACAAATCTCTTTGTCAATAAGGTGAGACTAAATAGTAAGGATCCTTTTAGTTGTTATTAAAAAAAATTTTTAATGTTTATTTATTTTTGAGAGAGACGGAGACAGAATGTGGGTGGGTTAGGGGCAGAGAGAGAGGGAGACACAGAATCCGAAACAGGCTCCAGGCTCTGAGCTGTCAGCACAGAGCCCAAATTAATTGTTATTTTAAACAACTGTTTCCATAAAGTCAAATTTCCATTAAACCAAACTTTCATTAAGATTAGATATGCTTGGGGGTACCTGAGTAGCTCATTTGGTTAAGTGTTTGACTTCAGCTCATGATCTCGATTTTGAGTTCAAGCCCCACATCGGGCTGTCTGCTGTCAGCACAGAGCCCACTTTGGATCCTCGGTTCCCCTCTCTCTCTGCCCCTCCCCTGTTCAAATTTTCTCTTTCTCTCTCTCAAAAATAAATAAACTTTTAAAAAAGATTGCATTTGCTTATCTTTTACAAGAGAATAGGATTTTTAAATGAAGCAAAAATAATTTTTAAAAAACGACAGCAGAATTGAATAAATATGAACCAATTCTCTAGACAGTATATAGTGATTTCTTTTGCTATTTTTAACTAATTGGAATAAATTACAGTGTATAGTTGTTACCAGTGGAAAAACTGTTAAAATGTATCTTCTTTCTGGGGCACCTATGTGGTTTGTTAAGCGTCCAACTCTTGATTTTGGCTCAGGTCATGATCTCACAGTTTGCGAGATCAAGACTGAGCCTCAAGTCATCGCAGAGACTGCTTTGGATTCTCTCTCTTTCTCTCTCTCCCTCTCTCACTTACATCCTCTCTCTCTCTCTCTCAAAAATTAAAAAGTCATTATAAAAATGTATCTTCTGGGGCTCCAAGGTTGAGCATCCAACTCCGCCTCAGGTCATGATCTAACGGTTCGTGAGTTCGAGACCCACGTCAGGCTCTGTGCTGACAGCTGCGAGTCCAGAGTCTGCTTCAGATTCTGTGTCTTCCCCTCTGCCTGCACCTTTCCCACTTGCACTCTCTCTCTCTCTCTCAAAAATAAATAAACATTAAAAATTTTTCTGTAAAAATATATCTTCTTTCCTGCTAACAAAGATCACCTGAGCTATTCCAATAATCTAAAGCATGTAGAAAACTTCTGGCATAGGAAGTGACAAAGAATGTATTGGGCAAGTCTAGCAAATAGCACTAGTTTGAACAAAGATGAACAATTCTTCATATTCCACTGATCCATGCTTTAAAACTTCCAGGGTTCCCTGTGAAACATTCACAATCAATTAAAAAGCAACCCTTAGGGGCGCCTGGGTGGCGCAGTCGGTTAAGCGTCCGACTTCAGCCAGGTCACGATCTCGCGGTCTGTGAGTTCGAGCCCCGCGTCAGGCTCTGGGCTGATGGCTCGGAGCCTGGAGCCTGTTTCCGATTCTGTGTCTCCCTCTCTCTCTGCCCCTCCCCCGTTCATGCTCTGTCTCTCTCTGTCCCAAAAATAAATAAAAAAAGTTGAAAAAAAAAAAAAAAAAAAGCAACCCTTATGCCATAAGAGACATGGGGAAAAGAATTTCCTGTCATGAGGGAGATGAGGCAGCTAAAACAACCAAGTTGACAATGCTTTGACAGAACAATAAAAACAAAATCTTCCAAAGGTGAAAACAAAACAAACAAACGACAGAGAGACAGAGACAGAGACACAGAGAGAGAGAGAGAGAAAGACAGAGAGAGAGAGAGAAAGACAGAGAGAGAGAGACATACCAAGAAACAGACTCTTAACTAAAGAGAACAAACTGATGGTTACCAGAGCCAGAGTGGGGGTGGGGCACGGTGGGGGGAATGGGTTAAATAGGTGACGGGATTACGGAGCACACTTGCAATGAGCACTGAGCCCAGAGTTGTGTATGCATGTGTTAAATCACCATATTGTAGATCTGAAACTAATATTATACTGTGTGTTAACTAACTGGAATTTAAATAAACACTTATTTAAAAAAAGAAAGAAAAACAGAAAACAACTTTGCATTTGTGGAACACTACATGTAATCTGATTGCCTGGATTCTCATTGTCCTGGTTTTACAGTGTGGTTTAACTGTTAAGGATCCTGAAGGTTCCTGAAGCAAAGACTATTTTCTAAGCAGCCAAAACGTTCTTGAAAACAGAAATTGTATTTTTTTTCAAAAACCCAATCTTTGCCATTGCGATCTAGCATTTACTTAAGAATGAATAAAGCCTACTAGACTTTAAAAACAAGTGTTCAAATACATTTATCCAACTATCTCTGATTAAATGCAGTTAAGTGTTTTGTGTGCTTTTTATTCACTTTTCAGCTGAATACTGTATATTCAAGTGCTTGTTGTCCTGTGGCTCATCTTTAGAAAGGACAATTCCTGTCTCTGAATTATCACTGACAGTCTCCCTTCTCAGGATGTAGGACACAAAGCCCACAAATTGATGTAGGTGAATTAAAGCTGTGACTGATGCCAATTTCCTGATTGTCAGTCCATCTCTTCCATCACAAGACTCAAAAGCACAAGATTGTTAAGAACAGAAAGGACATACCAATTGAGTCCTGACACTGAGTGTCTAGCCTTGTGATTTGTTGTAATCAATCTGAGATAAGATGAGGCTACTGTCCTTGTGCTTTACTTACTCCAGTCACCTTAGTTAACCTCTGGTTGGCATTTCATTTTTGAAAAACAGCCTACTTGATACACAATTTAAATACCACAACATTTACTCATATGAACATATACAATGCGATGGTTTTTTTTTAGAATTTTACAAAGTTGTGCAATCATTATCATAACCTAATTGTAAAATATTTTCAGCACCCCCAAAGGGGCCTCTTACCCCCACGCAAAGGAAGAACAGAAGAAAAGAAGGGAAAGAGAAAGGGAGAGAAGGGAAGGATGCAGACAGGAAAGCTGCACGCAAGGAGTTTCATCTTAAAGAGGAAAACAGTGCTTGCCAAACAAAACATGCTGGAAAGATAAATGCAATACAAATTTTAAAGTACATTTCCCAGTTTATTCTGAATGATTATACCTTTCCTTCCTTTTTCATTATTAATTATTATCAATTATTAACTAGTCACAGAATGGATAAAAGATTCCTTAAGAAAAGGGCTCTGTAGGGGCGCCTGGGTGGCTCAGTTGGCTAAGCCTCTGACTTCGGGTCAGGTCATGATCTCACCGTTCATGATTTTGAGCTCGGCGTCAGGCTCTGCGCTGACAGCTCAGAGCCTGGAACCTGCTTCAGATTCTATGTCTCCCTTTCTCTCTGTCCTTCCCCCCACGTGCTCTCTCTCTCTCTTTCTGTCTCTCTCAAAAATAAATAAACATGAAAAAAAAAGAAGAAAGAAAAGAAAAGGGCTCTGTAAATCAACAGTGTTCCTATAACAGCACTGGGACATCTTGGTTTAGTTTTATCACTCTGCAGAACCATGGAATTCACCTTTAACTGAGAGGATTTGGACTCTCGTGAAAGAGACTGGCAGTCAGAAAATTGACATTAGCAGCAGCTTTAATTCATCTATATGCATCCACTTATTTTCTAAGGGCATATTCCACATTCTTCTATTCTTTCCTTCTCCAAATGTACACACGTTTCTTTCTGATTTGTTCTGACTGACGAAGGATTTGGACAGATGTTGACACTTCATCCAAACTTACTTTCCTTTGAAATTTGTTAGGACAGCAGAATAAGTGATGCATTCTCCAAATTATCATGGGACTCTTCAAAAAAGCCAATTCCCAAGAATATCATTAAACTTCTCAGTATCTGGGCCACATTTCACAGACAGATATATATATAGCTCTATAGTCTTCTGAGATAAAGTTGCTTTAGTACTCGGATGAAATAGATTTTATCAGACATCATTCTAGCTAGCCCTGAGATATAGAAAGCCCAGTAGCCTTCATGCTATAGTCTTAAAAGAAAGAAAGAAAGAAAAAATGAAAGAAAGAAAGAAAGTCCCCCAAATGTGCCCTTTACTCATAATTTCCTTAGATTTACTGTTTATTCTATGAGAGGTTCCAAAGGACTACATGGAGAAAATTCTCAGGATCATATTAATCTATAGCAAGGAATTTTAGTTATTTGTAAAGTAATTCTGGTACTGCAAAATGAAACACATGAACTTTGTCTAAGTTCTTAAGTACTTTTAAAAGTCATCCTTAAACACTGCAATCCAATATCTTAAGACTTAGCCCACATGGTAACATATTTACTCTTGATACAATATTATTCCATAAAACCAAAAAGTATAGTTTGTTACAAAGGAGTTGCAAGAGGCCCTCAGACACCACCCATTCGCTGTTAGAATTCTGTTCAGAATTATAAAACAGTCATGCAAATTAATTCCACTTAAGAAACTGTTAATGACTCTAATTATACAAAGTTTGTTTTTTTGAAAAGACCAGAACTATTTCTGTCATTGTGTGATTAAAAAATTTACATAGATTCAGTAAGACAGAAACTGAAATTATCTTCCTGTCACAAATATTATTTTAGAATAGAACGAAATTAGAAGCCCCTGACATATTATAAAAACTCCTTTTAATGATTAATAGTGTTGAGTTCTCAGAGGAATTGCCAAGCTACCGACACCTTTAGCCTTTCCAACTTCTTCATTCTTTTGAACATGCTGGGAGGGCTAGCATCTTATCTCTCAAATCCTTCACTGACTTCTTGCTAAATTAAGCTCTAAAAAACACACAAATTATTACTTTTCCAATGAAGATTGCTGAAGTGTCATAATTTAGAATAAGTGCCTACTTGCTAGAGTCACATTAATAAGTCATAAAAATGATTTGTCTAATGGGTCATAGCTGCAGTCACTATTTCAATTAAAAATATATATTCACATAGCTTCTTTGCAAAGAGAATGGCAAAGATTGGAGTAGACATAACAAACACTAGTCACCAACTAGAAGCATATAAAAAATCAATCAAAACCACATTTTTCTTAGAAAACAACACTAACAGTGTTTACTTAGTATATTTGATGCGTTAAAATAAATTTCATGTTTTTTAAGGAAGTTGAAATAGAAACATCTCTCAACCAATATTATAACCCATTTACACAATACTATTTACCCCAAAATAGTTATTTTAACAGTCATAATTAGTGCACATGGTGAAGATATAGATTTTTAAATTATGCATTTCTTCTATTCAGAGACAATGTCAGAGAATTTGAAAGGCCAAAAGACACATCAAAGGGATAAAGTTGTTTCTCTCAAAAAATTACCCATCTTTAAAAGTAATAACAAGGCATTCTTAATTCGGTCCCCTACTTAAACAATATTAACTGAAAATTTATATTGCAGATGATATGATAATATGAGTGAACAAGACAGAATTAACCTGTACACTGATGGAGCTTACACACTATCGGGAAAGACAGATATTGGGGAAAAATGCCATATATAATGAGAGATCTTTTAAAAAGAATGCTATGGTAGCGTGTTACAAGAGAACCTTAACCAGTATAAAAAACCAAGGGGACCTTGTCTAAGGAAGTAATATTTAAGCTACAATTTGAAAGCTATAGGTAAAGTTTAGTGAGAAAGAACATGGTGTACAAACATTTAAAGGTATGAAGACATGACTTTCAAAGAACTGAAAAGAGACCAATAAGGATGAAAAGTAGAGAGAAACAGAAGAAGGGACCACAGATGCAACTGAAGAAGAGATGAGGCCTCTTGAAGAAACCTGTGGGGCAAGGGAGGCCTTGCAATGAAAAGCAACTAAAATTGGTTGGTAGGAGGAGGGGGCACCTGGGTGGCTCAGCTCGTCGGTTAAGCAATGGACCGTTGATCTCAGCTCAGGTCTTGATCCCAGGGTTGTGTGTTCAAGCCCTGTGTTGGGCTCTGTGCTGGGCATGAAGCCTACTTTAAAAAATTAAAATTAAAATAAAATAGGCTGGGACACATTAAATTGGCCTCTAAATTTGCATATTAATATATGCATTGTATTAAAGGAGATACTAGAAAAAAAGTTAAAAGCCTGTTACTACAGCTCAGGCAAAAGATAACGTTAGGAAGACAAAGCTCATCTCTGAGAACGAAAGATCATTATATATATATATATATATATATATATATATATATAATATTATATATTATAATACATATAATATAGTTAAAAGGTTTAATGGACAGGATTTGGTGTCTGAAAGGAAGGGGGTGGGAAGGCAGGCAAAGTAATTGCTAAAATCCTAAGGTTCAGGATTTTAGCAGCAGTGTGATGTCCAGATGGATCTGGAAGAATAGATACAGTTCTAGGAAACAGATACAGGTCTTCTAGCAAAGAAAAGTTTCTTTACCTGACTTGATACAGTTTTAGATTAATTGTTAAATCAAACTCACTAAGGAGTTCGAGCCTTTTGTAAAAACTGAAAGATGACTGGAAACCTACCCAAAGACTTCAAAGTGAAGGGTGAAAGAAGTGATGCTTTTGCATTTAAATGCAGACTTGGGCTAATCATCAGTAAAAACAAGGAACGGTTGTAAATATTTATTAAAGATGAAAAGGAATAATATAATACTTAATTAGGTTTTGCCAAATCATCATTTTCTTATAAAATTGCCTTCCATAAATCTTGGTCCAACAATGTGGAATCAATGCAGGGGAAAGATAAATGATAATCAAGGTAAACTCTAAAAAGCACTAGAAAAGCAGGTATCTGCTCAAATTAAGCAGATGTCCTTAATAGAAGTATTCTGGCAACATAACATGGCCAACCCACAATGAGCAGGAATGGACGTGTGTGAAACTTGGAGACAGGCAGGAAGATGATCAAGTACTTGAAGGAAGGGATGTAGTTGGACACAACCCAGACAGAGAGAATGGCCTAAGTGCAAGTGTCGATGGGTAGAAGTGAGAAGGTACTGATAGTTAAATCCACAACACAGTTAGAGGTCCATGCTTCCAAACACTGCGCATGGACACCTTTATGGGGTCTTCTTGTTCTGAATATATTCTTCTGTACTTGAATGGGAATGTCAAGCTATAAAATGGTGGCACTTCCTGAAAGCCAACAGTTTCTATGGGTTGGTCAGACTAGCCTGTAACACAGTAATTGCACAGGTACTCAATGATTTCATTGCATTTTCCATTGTTATCTTATTTTTAAAATATGCAAAAAACTAAAATCGAAGTTTCTATTTTAAAGAGGATCCTCAATTCTAGGTCATGGAAAGTGAAGAGGAAGAGGCTTCAATAATGCCCTCACAGTGGAAAGTAAAACCCAGAAGGTAGCGGGTCTTCTTTGTTTCCTACTGAACTCACAGTGCCTAAAACATTGCCAGGCACATGGTAGTTGCTCAATCTTGCAGAATGAAAGAGTGAACGAACAAATGGGCATAATCTCAGAGCAAGACTAGGCAGCACAGGTACACACTGAAACCAACAATTCCAGCAACTTATAGCACCTGCCTAGGAAGGCTGGGATAATGCCCTCAGATGCCAACATCTACAGTCTACTAGAGGGCTTGAAGCAGGAGAATCGATGCAAAGTATAAGAAGCCAGATCATAAACTGCACTCTTATGAGTCTCATATTATCTCTGAAAATATCAGCAATATGCATCATTAATAATGTTTATTAGGAAGTATTGTGAGGGGCGCCTGGGTGGCTCAGTTGGTTGAGCTTCTGACTTCCGCTCAAATTATGATCTCGTGGTTTGAGAGTTCAAGCCCCACATCAAGCTCACTGCTGTCAGCAAGAAGCCTGCTTCAGATCCTCTATCCCCTTCTCTCTGCTCCTTCCCCACTAACGCTCATTCTCTATCTCTCTCAAAATTAAATAAAAATTAGAAAAAAAAAAAAGTATTGTGAAAAAATGAATACGTGGCAAAAATGACCAATATTCAGTGAGAAGGACCTGAGTTGAACCATGTCTTCAGTGCTATGTTTGCTGGGTGTTTGAGGGAAAGTCACTTAATTTTTCTGGACTTTAGTTTCCTCATATGCACAATGAGAACAAGGATACATTTTGCAGCACCTGGGTGGCTTGGTTGGTTAATCATCCAACTTTGGCTCAGGTCATGATCTCACAGTTCATGAGTTCGAGCCCAGAGTAGGGCTCCATGCTGACAGTTTGGAGCCTGCTTGGGATTCTCTCTCTCCTTCCCCTGCCCCTTCTTCCCCCGCCCCTGCCGCCCCCACATACACACACACTCTCTCTCAAAATAAATGAACTTCAAAAAAAAATAAAGTTTCTTACACAGAGTTATTTTTAAGAAGAAAACAAGTTACTCTATTCAATATATGAAAAACACCAATGACTCCAGGCACTAGATAAGTATAGTTTTAAAATACACGTTAAGTAATATATATTATTGTCTTTATTCCTGCATCATACAAATCCATCATACCTACTTGTCACTGAAGCAGCTTAATTCCATACTACCAAAAACACAGATGAACTAGCAATTCTGCAAATTGGAAAGAATAAAGGAATCCAAAAGATTTTGAGTTTCCTCAGTATCATAGAGGGTAAAAAATTGCCCAAAACAAACGTAAAGGGTTTGTCTGCAATGAAATACTAAGAGTATGACTGGAAACCTATTAAGCTTGGGAATAACATGTTAAATATCCAAATAGCACTATATCCAGGTCTGGCAATTGAAAGAAATAAGCCAGCATTAAAAAACTAAGAATCTACAATACAACCTTGGAATAATAACAGTGCTACTCTTTAGGAACTTTCAAAGCTCAGGAGATAGAAAAACAGTCTCTATGCCTTACTACACAGAAAAACACATGCATCCAGCTCTCTATTCCCAGAATACATAGCCAGCCATTGTAAAAGGCTGACAAACTAGAGTGCAATTGGCTACTTTTTAAAGTAGATTCTATTTATTTCTGAAATGAGGGGTGGGGTGGAAATAAAAAGGTACATTTCTTTACTCCTTAGCATTCAAATTAGTTTTTTTAATCCATTTTTGAGATATACTTGACATATAAGTTCAAGGTGTACACAAACACTTTATTTTTTAAGAGTTTATTTTCTTCAAAACTGTTTACACTATTCTTCAGGAATGAGAACAGTAATACCCTCAAATTCTACACAGGCAAAAAAGTTTTCTCCCTGCTATTAATACTTATCAGAAAATAACTTACTAAAACTCTGGTTATGACACCATTTGAGGTTGAAATCTTTCCTACAATTTCAGTGTTGAAATACTTGGCCCCATCATACTATAAAAATTAGATATTATATTATAATTTTGAAAAGAAATACACAAAATAAAATAACAAAACAGAGTATTCTCAAAAGATAACTTGTTTTGTTTTGAAACTTCTATAATGACCTTCCTTCTCTGTCTTCATTCCTGATTGCTAACACCATTTCTCATATTTTAAATACACAGTGCAACTTTAGGTAGAAAGATTTCTCATTTATGTTTTGGCCTAGCTGAAAGGGTTAAAGGAATATGATCAAATTTTTCATTCACTTGATTTCTGCTCCTCTCTCCTCTATTCAAATAATAGCTCTTAAGTTCCTCTGTTATTTTATATTAACCGCACTCTACTTATTGTACTGTAGTCTGTCTCCAATGAGAGTGGGGGAACGGAGCCACGCACTGAACAAAGGACGCTCCGATAGTTGAGTTCCCTGCTTCTTCTTATCTGCTAATCACCTGACCACTTCACGGATTTTCTCTAATCCACACTCACATCCTCATTGTCTGGAGGGACAGAACATAAATGGGAGTTTGCACGTTTGAATGCTTGATTAGTCCTCTGTTATATCCCAACTAAGCAACTAGTTACTTATCCCTGGACTCAGGGCTTCTACAAGAATCTGGAACCTGCTATTTCTGAGTATGGAGCATTTATTGGTGTCACACCCACCTGTGGTTAACAGTCCTCCACTATGCCTGTCTTGAGTTGTGGTTTTCAAACCTGAAAAATCAAATCTGATAGTGTATTCTTTTTTGGATCTCACACTTTTTGGCTTACTGAGGGTTTTCTATCTTCCATCATAGTTCTGAACTGAATTATATATATTTATTTTCTGTTCTATCCAGGAATTTGTCATTGTAAGTGGGATGTTACTGTGTATGCTTAGTTTATCATAAAGAATACAAAATCTAGAATTTTCCTCTCAAAATATAATTTTATATCAAGTATAAGTTTAAAATATAAAAAGGGTATCAAAAGCTCTTTTTTAACACTCCTATTTATTTATTTACTTACTTATTTAGTTTTAAAGTTTATTTATTTTGAGAGAGAGAGCAAGTATGAGTTGGGGAGGGGAAGAGAGAGGAGAGAGAATTCCAAGCAGGTTCCACTCTGTCAGCGCAAAGCCTGACACAGAGCTTGATCTAAGAAACTGTGAGGTCATGACCTGAGCCGAAACCAAGAGTCATGCTTAACCGAGTGAGCCATGCAAACATTCCTGTTTGTTTGTTTGTTTGTTTTTGAGGGGGGGTGGAAAAAGAGAGAATTCCAGGCAGGCTCCACACTGTCAGTGCACAGCCCAATACGGGACTGGAACCCATGAACCATGAGACCATGACCTGAGCTGAAATCAAGAGTCAGAGGCTTAACTGAGCCACCTAGACACCCCTCAAAAGCTCTTTTAACAATCTCATTACCCTGAAAACTTACAATTGCTATTTGCATTAGTGTTAACTTAGGGCACAGAACTATCTCAAAATGCTATTTTCATACTTTCTAACTAAACAAAATAAGAGGTCTATTTTGGAATCTCTTTATAATGATACATACTAGAAAACATGTAAATAGAAGGATAAATCTGAATATCAGGTAAACGAGTAGAGTTAAAGGATTTAAAGTGAATGAAAAATGAGGAGGGTGGGTGGCATAAAATTGTGGGAGAAGATGAAATATGTAGCGTGTCTAGCATAGAGCTGAATGTCAGATTGTCTCACAAGAAGATGACAAGGGAATGCTGATTAGGTAGTTTGATGTTTTTGGATTAAAATACTTTCTCTTATGTTAATGCATATCTTTTTCTTGCAGTAGAGTGTGGTAGATAAAAGGACTCTACTTGGGTTCTAATCTCATCTCTGCCATTTGACCTTGGGTAAGTTTACTTTATCTCTTTATGCCTAAACTTTCTAATCTGTACACCAAGTTCTTTACCTAAAAATTTCCATAGGAGGATTAAATGTGTTCAGTTGTATAGACAGCTTAGAAGAGTGCCTGACAGAAACTATATAATATCTAAGTGCTGGCCACTATTGTTAATATTATTAATGTTGCTAAGGATCCTGTGGCAGATTTTTGATACTCAGGAGTTTAGAAAACTCCACTTAAGAATGGGGGGAAAAGGCCCATAAATTCTAAGCAGACTTTCAGACTATTCCAAGCAGAAATTCTACTATTATCTAGTAGAATTCCAAGGTTTTATTCTTTAAAAAAATTTTTTTTTAATGTTTATTTGTTTTTGAGAGAGATTGAGGCAGGGTGCAAGCAAGGGAGGGCAGAGAGGGAGACACAGAATCCGAAGTAGGCTCCAGGCTCTGAGGCATCAGCACGGAGCCCAATGTGGGGCTCAAACACACAAGCCCTAGATCATGACCTGAGCCAAAGTCGGACACTTAATCATTAACTGAACCACCCAGGCGCTGCCCAGGTTTATAGTATTGAGTCAAATTTTTTATAGGACAAGTCATCTAAAATACTCTTAGGATAGTCTAACTAAATGATATAAGAGATATAAACCTGCTTTGAAACAGTCAAAATCCCCATTGAAATGAATGAAATGTAAGTTTATGTTCCTTTTCTATAATTATTGTTATCTCTATTTTCTTATAAAATATTTAACCAAGAAATTTATTTCTAGCATATCTATTCAATCAAAACTATTTTTTAATGTTTATTTAGTTTTGAGAGAGAGAGAGAGAGAGAGAGAGAGAGAGAGCACAAGTGGGGAAGAGGCAGAAAGAGGGAGACACAGAATCTGAAGCAGGCTCTAGGCTCTGAGCTGTCTGCTCAGAGCCCAATACGGGGCTCAAATCCATGAACTGTAAGATCATGACCTGAGCCAAAGTTTGATGCTTACCCGACTGAGCCACCCAGGTGGCTATTAAAAACTATTTTTAAAGAAAGAAGGTCTGTTTAATTTATAGTCATTAACAAATTGAAGCATGTTTGAATTTTGAACTATCCTTAAACAGTAAAATTTTTATATTTCATCCCAGGTTTGAATGAGCAAATAATTATACTGATGAGTCAAGGCAAACAATGCTATTTAAGCAATTATCAAAATTTGAAAGAAAAAAATACTTCCCACATAAATGTCAAATAGTTTTCCTTTCTGCAGGTACTAGCCAGCTTTTGGCCTTTTATTAAAATTATTATGAGGCATTAATTACTCTGTGTTATCTCTTGGTAACTGTAAAAAAAGTAAATAATAGCCTAAAGATGGCTTGAGAGTTTTAATTGCAACTTCATATCATCCAGTATGTGTTAATGGAATAGTTGTTTAATATTCTGAAACTGGGTGGGAAAGAAAAGAACATGCAAATATATTCTGTTCTCACAGCACGACCTTCGGATATAATAAAGTAGATTTAATATTAAAGCTCTAACTTTGCATTCCAGAAATCTAAATACCACTTCAGTCTTACAGAAATTAGTAAAATCTCCACAGAAATGTTGTCTAATCACCTTATATAAAATGACCTGGGATTACTGATGACAACTTACATAAAAGGATCTAGGTCCATGTTTTATTAAAATGCTCTTCACCAATATGGTTTTCAAAACCAAGTGAAAAATGTTTGCAATGTGCATATTTTTTCTACTTTTTGTTCAAAAGTAGTAATTTTTCTTCTGATTTATCAAATAGCTACTTAACCAAGCTGAGGATATACAATCCATATCCCCAGATATATTTCGAGGTATTTTAGGAAATACCTGCTCATGTGGTATAATTCTTTACTCACAACTCTTTTTTCTCCTATCTTTCCAAAGATACCCAATTCTTGAAATCAATTACTTATTTTTAGAAATACTATCCTACAAAAATTCTATTTCAGGTACAGCTTGTGTGCTAAAATTTACCCAAAAAACACGTTGTTTTGTTCTTTTTTTCCTGATTATAAAAGTAGTGTATGCTCATTGGACGCTCTAAACTTTAAAAGTAAGTTTTAAGTAATAAAATGAAAGTCACACAGAAATAGCCATTGCTAACACAGAAATCCATTTAGTTTGAGTATTTAGTATTAAAGGTAGCCAGATATATAGTGTTGAGATCTTACTATAGATACAGCAGTGTGTCCCCAGTCTGTTCTTCTCATTTTTGTTCTGTTTGCATTTTATAATGGTTTTTCCATATGCCATTAAGTATTCTTTCTCTTTTTTAATTGAAGCATAACTGAATATTATATTAGTTTCAGGTGTACAACATAGTGATTTGACATTTATATACATTACAAAATGCTCACCATAAGTGTAGTTACCATCCATTACCATACAAAGTTATTACAATATTATCGGTTCTATTCCCCATTCTGTACTTTATATCCACGCGATTTATTTTTTTATAACTGGAAGTTTGTACTTAACCTCCTTCACCTATTTTGCCCAGGTCCTGTATCCTCCTCCCCTCTAGCAACCACCAGTTTGTTCTCTGTATTTATGCAACCGTTTCTGGTTTGTTTGTTCATTTGTTTTGTTTTTTAGATTTTACACATAAGTGACATAGTAAGGTATTTGTCTTTCTCTGTTTGACTTATTTCACTTTACATAATACCCTCTAGATCCTTCCATGTTGTCATAAATGGTAAGTAAATATTATTTCTAAATGTCAGTATTTCACTCTGCATAATCCTCCTTTGTTGGATCTAGTAATAGGCTTAAAAAAAAGGTTTTTCAAATACACCCAGCAATTTCAGGTATCATTTATGTTCTCAGATTTCCTTCCTCAACAGGACCTGTCCCATATAGACAACTGTTTTTTGAACATACTCATTTAGAAGCACTACAGCAGTCAAAACTGAAAATATACAGGTGTGCCTGGATAGTTCAGTAGGTTAAGCATTGGTTTTGGTTCAGGTCATGATCTTACTCATGAGCACAGAGGCTGCTTGGGATTCGTTCTCTCCCTCTCCCTCTGCCCCTTGCCCACTCATGTGCGCCCATGCTCTCTCTCTTTCTCTCTCAAAATAAATAAATAAACATTTTTAAAAAAAAAAACCTGAAAATACACAAACTGAATCCATTAGTTTGTTCCCAGGTCTCTGTCCCTGTCTGTCTCTCTCTCTCTCTCTCTCTCTCTCTCTCTCACATTTCCAATCTCAGCACCTATAACCATCATCCACAGTCCTAGAAGCTAGGAGCCGGGCCATCATACTTTGCCTATAATTCATACAAAATCAATTCCTAGTGCTCAACATATCAGAATTACAGCAGAATTACAGTTATTTTCTTTCCTCCATTCCACCACCAGCATCTCCTTCACCAAGCCCCCATTATTTCAAACCCAGATTACTGCACAGTTGCCTCGCTGGCTTTTCTTTCTCCAGCATTGCTCAAACATTTCTCATCTCCACACTGCACCCCAAACGGTTCCTGTAAAATAGAAATCTGATGTGGTTGTTCACCTGCTTAGTTCCCTCTGGTAGTTCCCCACTATGTTCATGATAATGTCATATTCCTTACAAGCTCCCTTTTCACATGTCCCATTAACTTCCTTGCCATCATCTCTCCTCTTCACACCTTATCCAGCCCTGGGCATTTTTTGCTCCAGCTATACTGAACTGCTTTCAGTTCTTCTAATGAACTATGCTTTTTCATAAATGCTTGCAGGGTCCACTACATATCCGGTGCCTTCTGACTGAACATTCACCCTTAGTTTAGACATTATTTCCTTTCGGTAGCCTTCTCTGGTATACCCCAAGTATAGCCTCAGGGACCCCGCCAGGAATAGTATCCTATACCCTCCTACAGTGGTAAAATAGCATCTCTACAAAATTCATGTTCACTCAGAACTTCAACATTGATCTTCTTTGGAACTAGGGTCCTTGCAGATGTAATCAGAGATAAAATCATCCTGGATTTTAGGATGGACCCCAAATCCGACGACTGGTATATTTATAAGAAGAGAAGAGGAGAAGCACACCCAGAGACACACAGAGAGGAAGGCCACGTAGACAAGATGGAGCCAGAATTTATTTATGCTGCAACAAGTCCAGGAATACCAGGAGTCACCAGAAGCTAGAAACAAAGAAGAATCCTCTTCTAGAGTCTTTGCCGGGAGTTTGGCCCTACTGACACCTTGATTTCAGACTTCTAGTCTCTAGAATTGTTATTGTTTTAAACTGCCTAGTTTGTGGTTCTTTGTTATAGTAGTCCTAGGAATCTTATCTACTTTCTACCTTAAAATAATTGCAATATATGAATTGTCATATTTCTACATTTTAAAATGTTTATTTATTTATTTTAAGAGTGGGGGAGGGACAGAGAGAGAGAGAGAGAGAGAGAGAGAGAGAGAGTTGGGGGAGAGAGAGAATCCCAAGCAGGCTCCACACTGTCAGCACAGAGCCTGATGCGGGGCTCATTCTCATGAACTATGAGCCAAAAATCAAGAGTTGGAAGCTTAACCAACTGAACCATTCAGGTGCCCTTGAATTGTAGTATTTCAATTATCTCTAAACTATAAACTCTGTTTAAAGCAAGAACTAATTCTTTCAGTTTCATGTTCATTGCTAAGTATAGCAATTGACACATGACAGGCAATTAATAAACATATGCATAAAAGAATAAATAAATTTTTCATAATAGTAGATATCTACTGAAACCTCAGTAACGCTATTATTTATGTTCATTTTCCTTGCAAAATCTTTATTATTTGACCCATTAGACTCTGAAGAAGGGTTTTAGCAAATATCTATGGCTTTTACTGCCCTATATCTATGCCCCATCCTGGTCTCAAAACTTTGAGGTTCCTTTTGGAGCCTATCCTTTCCATGAGTACACAGTCTCCCGAGAATTGTTAATCAAGTGCTACGGTTGCTGGCAGAGGGCAAATAATTCAAACTCAGCCATGCAGACGCCCTTTGTGAATGTGGGAAGAATAGCACCGAAATGCAGGATTGGACCAGATTCAGCTGCCTGGCAGTCTGCTTCAGTCTCCTTCCACTTCCTGCTTTCTAGACCCCTGGAAAGGTTCTGGCTCCTCTCTCCTAAAAATGATTTTGTCTGATTACCTTCTGATTCTATGAACTAACTCCAATCCTTTCAGCAGACTGCCTTTTTTGCTTTAAGTACCCAGAACTCATTACTGTTACTTGCAGTCCAAGAACAGTAGTTGACAGACTCTTCAAATGTAGATGTGATTACTACTAAGTACAGATCACTTGTATAAATAGGTGTTCTGTCACAGATGGTCACCTGACCAAAACGTTTCCAGCTTAGATTGTCAGGCCACCTAACTGATGAACCATATAATTTAAAATTCATGATTTGCCAGCTTCCTTCTCTGAGGCAGCCATTTCCATTTCTTCATGCATTGCACATATTAATGTAAATCCTATTCTTCTCCTTCATTTATTCCTGTCTTTATGTATAAAAAATTATCCTTTTAAACACTTTTTTAAAATTGTTCACTGAACTAGATTTTCTCAATGTAAATCATGCCTTAAAAAGCAAATTAAAACATTTTATAAAGAATGTTACCCCTAAAGAAGTAAAAGCTTTGGTATAATATATGATACTCTTAAAACTGCAATTATTAGTTCACATTAAAAGGCCCATAGTTGACCACTCTGCAACACAGAGAACCAACATATTTGATAAACAACCACTTTGCTAGGTTTTACTATTCTATTCAAATAGCTATTAATTTATAAAGAAGCCATTCATTACAATTACAAATTACATAAATATACAGAACATTTTTTTTCCTTCAAGTTTCTTCATTAAATGAAAATTAATGTTATTATATGGGTAAAGATTAATTTGAAATCATTAATTATTGGCGCATAAGTATCATTTACATATATAGATAGACTGAACATCAACTTTAAACGTATAGCCAAAGATCAGTGGCAGCAAAATGGTTTTCTTCAATTTCTTCAATGGATTAAAGGTTATTTTCTTTTGTATTTTTAAATTCTGATAACCCATAATACATCTCCTGAATAGGATTTGAATTAGCTCTCCACTGAAGGATCTCCCTAGAGACTCTCTTCAGCTAAGAGTGCTTTCATCTTACTCATTACAATGGAAAGGGGCAGAAGAAATTCGACTTCTATTTCCTTTCTGCTACTTTCTTAACATTGCATTACCTATTTGTCATCCTTATTCTACCCCTCACTATCTTGAATGACTACATTATGTTCCTCACACTTTCTGCCTAATAGATTGTAATGTCCACGAGGATGTGTATTTTAATACTCCTAAAAACTTAAAACCACAATACACTCACATTTGAATCTTCATTTATGATCTCAAAACTAAACTTTCCCTTTCTGTCATGCTTTCTTGACTTTCTACTTCTGCACATTTACATCAAACATGCATTTGCCTTCACCCTACCATTAAATTTTCCAGTCCTGCTGCACGATCAGTCCATAATTTCCCTTTCTCTTTCATTTGTTTCCATCTTAAGCTAATCTGTCAGTTTAGCCATTTTATTGACGTTAGACCTCTTTTCTCTTCAACTCTTTCTTCTGTAACATTAGTTTACAAAAGATGAAGACCTATTCAGTCCTGGTCATGATATTAGACATTCTGCTAGTTGCAAAAACAACAAACAAATAAACACCTATTTGGTTCTCAGAGAAAGAGAATCCCAGACAATGGCAAGCAAAAATGAAAGGACACAATATATTTGGAAGTTTCTATATAATTTTATAGATCTACATAAGGAATGATTAAAGTGAAGCTTGAATTTTATAAAATCAAGATCCAGATCACAAGGGTGTCCTATTCCCTGAGAATGTTACATAAAGGAAGAGAACGGCATAATCCTATTTGGGTTTTCAAAAGCCTCTTTGCAGGGAAAGGTTTGCAGGGGAAAAGCTCAGAAACAGTTTGACTGCTTAGCAGTTATTCTGTTGGTTTCGAAGAAATAATAGAAGCCTGTAATCAGTAGAAGAGAAATTGCAAAGAAAGAGACAAGTGAGAAAAATTTAAGGAATAGAATGAAAAAGACTGGTTAATCATTGACAAGTCCTGGGTATTAACAAATAAAGAAGGAATTCAAATTGACTCTAAGTTTTCCAATTTGACTCTCCAAATGAATAGTAGTTCTAACTGGAGAGGTAGAAACTACAAAAAGAAAAAAAAGTCAGATTCTTGTTAAGAATATGAGACGATTACAATCTGTTATAACCTGTTATGGTGGGTCCATCTACATAGATACACCAAACAGATGGAAGTATCTAGAAATCTGATGGAATAGGCAACTTCTAAGATGGCTTCCAATAATCTCTGTCTCCTGGTGTTGATGTCCTTTTGTGATCCCCTGCCCCTGAATGCGGGCTGGACCTATGACTCACTTCCAAAATACAGAAAACTGCAGAAGTGGTAGTATATTAGTTTCCTGTGGCTGCCATGACAAATTACCACAAACTGGATGGCATGAAACAACAGAAATGGATTCTGTCAGAGTTTTGGAGGCCAGAACTGAAATCAAGGTGTCAGAAAGGCTACACTTCCTCTAAAGGCCCATAGGGAAGATACTGTTCCTTGCCTCTTCCAGTTTCTGGCAGCTCCAGGTGGTCCTTGACTTGTGGTTGCATCATACCAGTCATTGCCTCTGTCTTCACAGAGACTTCTCTCATAAGAACACATGTCCTTAGATTTAGGGCTCATCTAGTTAATCCAGGATGTTTGTACTCAAGATCCTTAGTTTAATTACATCTTCAAAGAATCTTTCCAAATAATGTCACATTCACAAGTACCACAGGTTAGGACTTGAACACATGTTTTTGGGGGCCATCATTCAACTCACTACACATGGGATGATACTTCCTACCATTGGTTGTAAAGGAATGTTGTTTCCATAGTCATGCTCACTTTTGCTTTCTCTTGTATTGCTTGTCCCAGGAAAAACTAGCTTCCATATGATGAGGCAGCTGAGTCTGGAAGTAGACTCTTCAGCCCCAGATGAACTCTGAAATGACTGTAGCTCCAGCTTGATAGCACGACTACAACATGATGAGCTACCTGGAGCCAGAGGTGCCAGCTAAACCGTGTCCATAAACTCTGAGACAACACATAAGCACTGTTTTAAGCTGCTAAGTTTTGATGTGATCTATCATACAGCAATAGAAAACTAATACGGAGCTCACAAAAATGTCTAAGCTGGGTCAACAATAATTAAGACAAGCCATGGAAATGATTCATTTTAGCATTTAAGAAATATTTATAAAGTATCCTCTATAAAACAAACATTGTGATGGGTTTTATTTAGATCTAAGTCTGTATCTGTAATGATAAAGGACGAACCAATCCTCAGGAATCTTATAGTCTCAGGGAATGACAGACAAGACCACAATGCATGGTATGACAGAAGAATGTAAACTGGGTTAAGAGGACATAGCACATAGAAGAAGGATCTCATCCAGGTTCCAAAAGTCCAAGGAGACTTCCTGGAGAAACTGAATTCTTAACTTCCACAAACTGACCTACCTATAAGTATAAATTAACAGAGTTCCCTTCCTTTCAACTTTCAGATTTTCAATGCAAAATTTAAGGCACCTCTAAGTGGTAAGGACACTTTCCATTACACTAAGACTCCTATAATAAATTTATCTAAGCTTTTAGGGCAAGAACATATATCTACTTCTGCTGCTGGAAAGGCTAAACCTAAATTATACACACAGTGGTTATGAATCTTTATTTCATATTTCATGTTTTGCTTGGTGTAACTGGTTTTTATTCTTATTGTCCTTGTACTTTCATTTTAAGGAAACTCAAATTACTTTTTTTTTTTAATTTTTTTTTTAACGTTTATTTATTTTTGAGACAGAGAGAGACACAGCATTAACGGGGGAGGGGCAGAGAGAGAGGGAGACACAGAATCGGAAGCAGGCTCCAGGCTCTGAGCCATCAGCCCAGAGCCCGACGTGGGGCTCGAACTCGCGGACCGCGAGATCGTGACCTGAGCTGAAGTCGGACGCTTAACCGACTGAGCCACCCAGGCGCCCCAACTCAAATTACTTTTAATAATTAAAACATGAATACTCAATTATATAAGGAATTACAATGAAAGCTATAAACAAAACACAGTGAGACAGGAGGACAGAAAAATCCTTGGTATTCAAAATCAAAACCAAACTTAGAATTTTACCAACACAAAAATCTCAGTTTTGCTAGTTTCCTTATTTCTGTTAATGCCATAACATGCTCCACTTGCCTAACATAAAAGACCCTCCCTTGAATCTCCCAGCACTCATACCACTGCCTTTTATTTTATATACTACTCTCGCTCTAGATAAGATTTCCATTGCTTCTTGTTTGAATCCTTGGAACGTTTAGAAACATTGATTCTTCGTGGGTAACCTTGCTCAGACTTGATATCTTTGGGAAAACCTTACCAGTTGATAACCTAGTACCTGCATCTCAACATAGTTAGCTACCAGCTAGTCTGTTTAAAAATGTAATTCAGGGGATCCTAAGTGATACAGTTGGTTGAATGTCTGACTCAATTTCGGCTCAGATCATGATCCCAGGGTCTTGAGATGAAGCCCCATGTCAGGCTCTGTGCTGAGTGTAGAGCCTCCTTAAGAGTCTCTCCCTCTCTCTCTCTCTGCCCATCTTCCCCCACTCTTGCTCTCATTCTCTCTTAAAATAAAAACTAATTAATTAATTAAAATGTGATTCAACTGTTACACTATCGTGGTGTATTATATTCATTTGCTGGTCATGGGTGTCTCATCCCCTACAGGATTAGCTCCTCAGGAATGAAGATTATGTCTTCATCTTTTTTTCTACAGTTCTTCAAGTTCCTCAAGTGCCTGGCAAATAGCAAGTGTTTAACAAATGCTGATGAAAATGAAAGGAAAAGTCTACGAATCATTCTCCCTTCCTTTGGGTTTGTTCTCCCTTCATTAGTCAGACATACATATCCTTTCTAGATTAAGCTTCTTAAAGGACTACATGGACCATCTCACTCCCTCATCATATAATGATGACATATAATGATGACATAAATTGTTCCCTCATCATATAATGATGACATATAAATTCCTAAGTATAGAAATCAAAATACAGAACATATTTCCCATCACTCTGCTATATCTACCTTATCTTTCCTATTTCCTGAATATCCCCCATTCTTTCTCAGCTGCGTATCTTGGCTCCAACTTGGCCCTCCATTTAAATGTTCACCCACCAAAGTTCTACCTACTCTAAAAAGCACAATTCAACTGGTCTCTCATTTGTGAAGTGTTCTTGGCACTTAGCACATCCTACTTGTACCTAAGGAACTGAAATATGCTTCTTATCTTGCCACATTTTATTAAATATAAAAGAGGCAAGAAATATTCTATATCTTCCTGTCCTGAATGGCTACCATCACCACCGCCATCAATAACAATAAAATATTCACAGTGCTTAGTACAATAATAAATTGTCAATAAATAACTAATTGAATAAAATATATTTGTTATAATTTCTAAAGATTGTATTTTTAGACAGTGTAGAAAAATTATACATACATAACATTCAATTTTCTTTTGGGATTAGTTATCTAAAGGATATATTGGCTGAGTATATGTGAGTAGAGGATACTACTGCTTAAAAGATAAACTTAGAATATTGACTTAATTTTGAATTTTTTCTCCAACACAAGCTAAGTTTAGTTAGGGAATTTCTTAGAATAAAAATATTTTAAGTCATGGATCAACAAACATTTTCAAAAATTGCTATTGAAAACTGTAACTCATTACTACCTTCTGGAGGTAAGTTCAGAAATAATAAAAAGCCTTTAAAATATTATAGCCTTTGGGCACCTGGGTGGCTCAGTCGGCTAAGCATCCCACACTTGATTTCGGCTCAGGTCATGATCTCACAGTTCATGAGCTCGAGCCCTGCATTGGGCCCTGCACTGACAAGCACAGAGCCTGCTTGAGATCCTCTGTCTCCCTCTCTCTCTGCCCCTCCCCTACTCTCTCTCTCTCAAAATAAATAAACTTTAAAAAATATATTTAAAAATATATATATTAGAGTCACTGAGCTAGTGATGCTAATTTTTGTAACTCTACTAATGCAAAATGAGTGATAAACATATCAATCTATCTATAAAGATACCATCTGATAATAAACACAATCTAAAAAATACTTTAAAATCATTTGTTTTTATTAGCAGATACAAAAAATGTGGAACATTCATATTTTCATAACAAAATAGGTTTGTTATAAAAATAATAAAGAAATTCAACAAAGAATATATATATTATCCCCACTTTGTTTAAAGGGAAAAACCAACACAAAGAATTAAATGATCTAGAACAAAATGATAACAGGAGTTACTTTTATAAAAACAGGCTCATTTGTGTTTTTACTTTTATTTTGCTTATGTATTTTACCACTTTCTGTAATAAAACTATCTTTTTCAATTTAGGCACAAAATAAAAACACTTGTTACAGTTTCAAATCTTTTTTTGACATGGTGTTAAGTATATAAACAATCACTTATTCTTACCTGAGTACGCTCGGATATAGTTGGAAGAATATGCAGCTGTTTGACTTTGAATAGTTTCAATCATATAGTTGCCATCTGAGTTCTTCAGTCACTTTCTCTCCTATGTATATCAGATGGAATCACATATGACTAAAAATAAAATTAAAATTGGACTTAGTAGATTTAATCAATAATTATATTTATATGTGTTTTAATTTAGATGTTATAATACATATTCTAAAATTCTAAGTATGTTTCTTGTGGAAGTTCAAGAAAGTTACCTAAAAACAAAAACAAAAACAAAAACAAAAAAATGGGGGTTGCCTGGGTGGCTCAGTCAGTTAGGCAACCAATTCTTGATTTTGGCTAAGGTCTTGATCTCATGGTTTGTGAGTTCAAGCCCCACATGGGGCTCCCAGCTGACTGTGTAGAGCCTGCTTGGGATTCTCTCTTTCCCTCTCTCTCTGCCCTTCCCCTGTTCACGTGTGTGTGCGCGTGAGCGCGCGCACACTCTCTCTCTCTAACTCTCTCTTTCAAAATATATAAATAAACTTTAAAAAAAATAACAATGGTAAAGTGGACATTTTTTTTTAAAAGGTAGAGTAACAGATTGCTAGATAAGATCAAATGCCCAAATTGCTAGATAATAGGTTGAGTGTTTTAACTCATGAATATGTTACTATCAAAGCACAGTGATGGTAGGTTGACAATACACCCCTCCTCCCTTAGGCTGCACAGCTAGCCCCAGCTATGGCCTTCACTTATCAGCTAATTAGATTAACCAAGAGCACACTCTGTCCCTGATTAAGAAGTTGAAACAGAATTTTAGAAAGCACTGATCTATTTTAACTTTCATTCCACTTCAACTGCCATGGAGAAGCTTTTAGAGAACTTATCCTATTCATTCTCATACTCAACTAGAACAGACAGCAGCTGATTAAGATTTTTACATTTTTATTCCAACAGATGAAAGGAAAAGTCTCTCCAGATGCAACAGAAATTATGTCTTCCCTTAATTTGGTCAACAAATATACCTCTGATATAAATTCAAATACTAGCAAAAATATTCACAATATAGTATCTCTTCTTGCTAAAACAACTTTTTGTTTTGTTTTAGCAAAAATACAAAAACGTATCTCACTCTTTTGTACTGCTTCCCCCCGTAACTTGGATACAGACCATGTAAAGCCAAATCTGTATTTTTGACTTTTTCAAATTATAGACTAAAGACACATCTCAAACACTTTATTTCTGCCTCTCTGTATCTAAGCCATGTGAATATTCTCAACACTATCTTTTTTCCTCTTAACTACAATTTTATTTAGAATTCTATTTGTTGACTCCATTCCTTTTCATTTTCTAATATAACTTTAGAAACAAAGAAAGGATCTTAATTTAGGTAGCCCTGGAGGCAAACTCTGAGGTAATAATTCAAGTAAATAAGTTTGTTTGGGAGATGCTAAAGGAATGGGATTATAGACAGATCGTCAACAACACCTACCACAAAAGACAACAATTGTACAATTTGAATTAAAATATGAGCATGGTATATTTTAAGGCCATATATACGTATTCCATAGTATTAGTGGAAAAAAAGTATCTATCCAATGATGCTATTATTTATTAAACCATATGGTATTCTCAAAGCATTTACTGAATCTTAGGGTATATGCAGGATACAATTCATTTACTCTTTCCTCAAAATGTAAAGGATCCATTATCGACCTCCAGCTTTAGAATTCACACATGACACAACTAAAAGTTAACCATGAAACTATGTCATGATTTCCAAAGCGACTGACTAGATCATTTTTCTTTTTTGTCTTGGGAAGGAAGAAAAGGGGACACAAAATTAGTTCTTTTGGAGTATAATCATAATGTATTTATTTTGAGCAAATATTGGCCTTATGAAAATAAGTAAGAAAGAAATCACCCAAGATAACATAAGTAACCAGATGGCTCAAAAAAATCTCATTCCAAAATATTATACAAAGTAAACATTTTCCTTAAAACGGTTAATTCAATTTAACAGCCCCACAGCTTGTATTTCTTTCTAAGATTGACTGAAATCTAGTCTTACTGCGGAAATGTTTTCAGCCTAGAATATTTTATGCAATGTGACAGAATGAAAAAGAGCACTAAAATATCCACATCAAAAAACAAGAATGAACTTGTGTCTACTTTTATCTGTCTTCTTGCAAGAAAATGACATATATTCTGAAGTGGATCTATTGTTCTATGTCTGATGTGATTAAACTTGTGCAGATAAAGAGCATTTAAAAATATCCTTGCAAAAAATGAGATGTACTTACGAGTTGTTCTTTTGAACATATTTTTATTTTAAAATACAAAATCTTGTTTCTAATTTGAATGATTCTTAAAATTTTAGTATGAACATAATACACTCAATTTTATATTGTTTTGCTACCATTTATTGCATAGTGTCATGAAATATGAGGACGTATATGAAATTAAGTGAAGCAAACCATTTCTTCACCAGAACCTTCATTTTTCCCAACAGTATTAATTTAAGAAACTAACATTGCTAACTTTGCAATATGACTAGATGCTTCAATTTGTTAATACAACATGGTATCTTTAAATATTCCCTACACAATAAAACAAGTCAGTCTAACACATATTTCTACTTGTCATCAAATGAAATAGAAACCAGCATTATCATGCTCTTAAAACTGTTTCAAAATCATTTTGTTACTTATTTTTCTTTTTACAGCTAGCCCCAAGAATTTAGCAATATCTCAAAATAATTTGCAAAATGTTGCAAAAAAAAAAAAAAAGAGTTTTCCTGGATATTCATCTTTATCTTTTTGGGCATCTAAATTAAAATATACAAAATGAGTCCTTGGCCTCTGACTTCCTTTTTTCTTTGTCCTGTGATTTTTAATTAAGTAAATACTACAACTTTTATTTTAATTGTTCAAGCCAGAAATCTGGCATTTTTAATCACTCTTATTTTCTTTAATCACTCTTATATTATTTTCTTTATTTTGAAGCTAAATCAGAATAATTTCAATTCTACTTAATATGAAAGACTCCATTTTGTTTCTTCGCCCAGTGCACATCCGCACCAACCCACCAGCAGTCAACCATGATCAGTCTAACAAGTAATCTGGCAACATCACCCTCTGGAGAAAGTCCAAAGGACTTAGCATGCCTTAGCATCTTAGTCCGAATGTCTTAGAATCTTTTCTTAATGATGTCTTCACGACTGTTTTCACTCTAATGCCCCAGGCAAAGGGTACAAACATGGTAACTTGGGATTACTGTCATAGTGGCTTGAGGCAATCATTTCTTGTTTATACCAGTCTTTTCACTGAGGCAGTGGCATACATATATATATATAATCATAACCATACCCCTGTGCTCCAAAGAATGTAAAGCTGAAAAATTAGTTCATTAAACAAATATTCATTGAGCACCTACTGAATACCCAATTCTCTCAATCACTAGGGAGAAGAAAATAAGTCCACATCCTCCTTTGCATTTGTCAATTGATAAGGACTATGTTAATGGCAAGGTCAAGTGCTAAAGAAACATAGAGAATGTTTGGGAAAGTCCTCCTAAAAAAAGATGGAATCTGTGAACCTTCAGTTTAGAAGCTGTCCAGTGAAGAAGGTGGAAAAGCCACAGTTGGCAGAGGGAACATCATAAGCAAAGCCACAGGAATAAGAAAGAACATGCCACCTTCAAGGATAGGCAAGTGGTTAGGTATATATGACTTGAAAATAGAATGCTTATAGACTTGTTTTATGAGAAATTTTAGCAGTAAAGAAGGCCATATCAGGAAGACTTTTGAATGGCATGTTGTAAAATTTGGATTTTACCCTAAAGATGATAGTAGAACTATGATAAAACAGGGAAGTGGTGCAAGAAGATATGTATTTTAGGAAGATCATATGACAAAATCTGGCTCTCAGGAGACCATGAAAGAGAAAAAGGTGAGACAAAGAAATTCCTTCTTAGAAATCTATGTATACTGACGCGTCTGGGTGGCTCAGTCAGTTAAATGTCTGACTTCAGCTCAGGTCATGATCTCAGGGTTTGTGAGTTTGAGCCCCACATCAGGCTCTCTACTGTCAGCAACGAGCCCACTTTGAATCCTCAGTCCCCCTCTCTCTCTTCCCATCCCCCCCCCTTCCCCTGCTCGAGCTCTCTCTCCTTCTCTTAAAAATAAATAAACATTTTTTTAAAAATTTAAGAAAAAAAGATGGGGCGCCTGGGTGGCTCAGTCAGTTAAGTGGCCAACTTCGGCTCAGGTCATGATCTCACGGTCCGTGGGTTCGAGCCCCGCGTCGGGCTCTGTGCCGACAGCTCAGAGCCTGGAGCCTGTTTCCGATTCTGTGTCTCCCTCTCTCTCTGCCCCTCCCCCGTTCATGCTCTGTCTCTCTCTCTATCAAAAATAAATAAACATTAAAATAAATAAATAAATAAATAAATAAATAAATAAATAAAATAAAAATTTAAGAAAAAAAAGAAATCTATATATATTTGTTAAATGGTAATGCAAAACAGAAACAGACTCCAGGCAATCATATTTGTAAGATGTAAAACTGGAATGGTGCTTGAGGTTTAATTTATGTAGAAACAGCAAGACCAAGATAACTCTGATCCTGGACTTTCCTATTCTCAGAGATGTCAGTCTGGACCACGAATTCACATCACCTGTTATTGTTGCATGTGCATTTTAAGTTCCCCTATCCTCAGCTCTCATTATGGAACGAAAAAAGTGACAGAAGATGACACATGACAAACTATTTCAGAATTAATAACAATTTCAAATTTGCCAATTTAAAAACAAATTCAACCTAGTTCTTTCCTCTGCATTTGACATAAAACTTTTAGAGGTGCTTTGAAGCTGTCATCAGCAGGACATTTTCCTAATTAGAAGAAGTAGGAGAACAATTATCAAGTCATTCACCCTTTCTGGTGAAGTGAGTGGAACACCCACATCAAGTTTCCATGAAACTTTTGGTTATTATATTTTTCAGTCTAAATAAGTTAAGGTAGAACATTTGCTCCTTTTTAACATTAACTTTTCACAAACTCTGATCTCTCAAATATTAAGAACCTTTTATGGAAAAAACACAGCCCAAGAAACAAGATGGATCCAAAACAGTGACAACAGGTCACAGGTTAAAAATTCATGACTTGGGGTGCCTGGGTGACTCAGCTGGGTTAAGTGTCCAACTCTTGATTTTGGCTCAGGTCATGATCCCACCACGGTTTTGGGATGGAGCCCCATGTTGAACTTTGTACTGAGCTTGGAGCCTGCTTAAGATTCTCTCTCTCTCTCTCTCTCTCTCTCTCTCTCTCTCTCTCCCTTTCCCTCCCTCCCTCCCTCCCTCCCTCCCTCCCTCTGCCTCCTCCCCAGCTGGTACTCTCACCCTCTCTCTAAAATTAAAAAAAAAATAATAAATAAAAAATCATGACTTGAGTTAATGAATGATGTATGACAGATGGAGTGAAATTCATATCAGGAGAGAAAGTTTTTTTTTTTTTTTTTTTTTTTTTTAATGCAATGGGAATTCCAAGAATAAAATAAACTTGACTTGGGAAAGGGATAGAAATCTGAGCAATGTTTGAATGAATGAGGAAAAAAGAAGAGCAAGGAAGCCGGACCAAAAACAAGAGAGAAAGTTACTCTCTCTCAATCAGTAATCAAAAGTTCTCGGATTTACTCGGTTTGGGCCAATCAGTGACATGTACATCCGTAACCAATTACAGGGGGTATAGAATCACTGATTAGCTTAGGCCAACCAGAGTGCATTCCTGAAGATACAGATATGGTCAATTCTCCTAAAGCACATGACTACTCCACATGATGAAGGTGAGTTACACCAAGGAAACCTGGTCTATTACAAACACAGTGGTGGGGAAATTAATGAATAAACACGAACTACACTTCACATGAACTTAGAAAGAAATAAATGAGATATTGCATACACAGCAGTAATCATATGTCTGGCACATAAAAATAGGACTTAGTAATTCACAATAATTATTATTACTTTTGCTGAACTGTTTAGAAATTCTGTTCTTTGATATTACAAATAAAACTGCGATACATACCTTTGTACATAAATATGTGTGTTCATCTCAAATTATTGCTTCATTATGACTTCCTAAAAGTGAAATTATTAGTTCAAAAAGTATTTGACTTTTCAGGCATTTTCATACATATCACCAAGTTGTTTTCTAGAAAGATGTACCAACATAGGGGCACCTGGGTGGCTCAGTCGGTTAAGCGTCCGACTTCAGCTCAGGTCACGATCTCGCGGTCCGTGGGTTCGAGCCCCGCGTCAGGCTCTGGGCTGATGGCTCAGAGCCTGGAGCCTGCTTCCGATTCTGTGTCTCCCTCTCTCTCTGCCCCTCCCCTGTTCATGCTCTGTCTCTCTCTGTCTCAAAAATAAATAAACGTTAAAAAAAAAAAAATTAAAAAAAAAAAAGAAAGATGTACCAACATAGACTTCCACCAATAGCAGATGATATTGCTAATTTCAACCATCTTTTCCAGCAATGATTTTTTCTTTCTCTTTTGACAATTTGATTATCAAAATTTTCTTTTTCGAAAATGTATAGTTCTTTAACTATAAGTGAAGTACAACTTTTATGTGTTTAACTTATTAAATATTTATTCTATAATTTGTATCTTCTTTTTTGTGTGCTTTTTTATTTTTATATTTTGATGAGGTTTTTTGAGATTTTTATAACAATATATGTCTCAGGACCTCACAACTTTTTATTCCCTTAAAGGGAAAGGTTGGTTTTCAGCTTCACTTAATGTCAGCTATATATTTTACCTAGTAAATGGCTAGCTTCTTACATTAAGACCTTAGCTATGAACCGATACAAAAGCATCAAAGCAGGTAATCATTATCAAAGGAATCAAAGAATTTTATTTAATTAATTGTTATATTTGTCTAATACATTTTATAGATTTAATTCGTTTCAAATTTTTAATTATCTTATTTAGTTCTAATACTAGGATTATTTCTAAAACACTGCAAATATGAATTTCAGCACCAAGTTCTCTAAGAATGGAATTTTTTCCAAATATTCTCCATATTTTATTTATTTATTTTTAATTTTTAAAGTTTTCTTATTTTGACAGAGAGAAAGAGAGATCACAAGTGGGGTAGAGGCAGAGAGAAGGACAGACAGGATCCCAAACAGGCTCGGTGCCATCAGCACAGAGCCTGATGTGGGGCTCGAACTCACAAACCGCAAGATCATGACCAGAGCTGAGAACAAGTCAGACACTTAGCTGTGCCACCCAGGCTCCCCTACTCTCCATATTTTAAGCTCCTTCCTTCTGTCCTTCTTTCTTCCCTCCTTTCTTCCATCTTACTTTCTCTGCACTCTTCTTCCTTCCTTCTTTTATCTCAGAAAACAAAATTATGAGTCACTATTCTTTCCTGTGGTATTTTAATATATTAAAACATATCTAAGTAACTGAAGAAAATATTTATAAAACACCTATGCTAAAAGCAATTCTTAATTTTTGAAAAACCTTTTATTACTAAAAAAAAAAAAGCTGTAAAACTATGTAATTATATTTCAGTGTTGGTGGAAATAGAGCACCTATTCAATAAAAGCTCTTATTAAGCATTTTTGTAAGTAGCCACACAATAGAGGCTGTTCAAATGAAGGAAACCAAGAAACTGTGGTTGATTTCCTTAATGAAAAATTGGGGCAGAAAACATTCATTAACTTGGATTACATAAAAAGTCATTAGTTTAATTTTTCCAGTCCCGTGGAGTTTAATTTTTTCATGTTAATATCTATGAAGTATGTCTTGTATTTAAAGGCAAATTTCAGTGAGCTGTAATTCAGTGTTCCAATTTCCCACAGTTTAGGTGGGGGGGTGGGGAGGAGAGTTTCATTCATCCTGTCTCTACTCTAAATTAATTGCAGTATCACCATAATTGGATGTAATTAGCTTAAATTATACAAACACTATTCAATAAAATCTGGAAAACCTTCTGTTTCAATATAATTCAGCATTTAAAAAGTATATACATGTATTTACTGTTAACTAAACAATTACTATTTTACAGATGAGGAAATTGTCTTTGATATCCTATCATCACAAGTCTTTCATATGTTGATTGTGTTTCAAGGCCTTTCTTCAGCAATCAAACATTTCAGTATCAAGATTTTGCAGTGATCTACAATGAATTTTGCTCTACAATGAAATATTAGTGTGCCATTTTAAACTGCTGTTCATTTGCTCATAACAGTATTTTCACATAACAGTATACATTTCATTCTTCATTTAATTTAGTATATACATACATTGTGGTTTCCTGCCACCACCTCCCCTTGAAAAACAAAACAAGACAAAACAAAACAAAACAAAACAAAACACATTCTCCTAATGGCACCCTGGGTTTTCTCTGCAGACCTACACTTCTCTTCTTTCCTGGTAGTTATGTTTGACTGAGGGTGACTCTAGAGTTAGTTCCAAGCCTGGCCACTGAGAATTCCATGCCCCTAGTCATAATTATGAGTCTAATTATTCAGGAATGGAAATGTGCACTATGTTAAAACAAGGAAAATTAAGTCAGCACCTGTTTCTAAAACTATTTAGAAAGAAGTAATCCCTTTCCACTTGAGTTACTTAATTTGAGGATTGAAAGCCTGATTGCTATTTGTCCTCAGCTTTTATACCTTAAAATGAATGCAACTCAGTGGAAAACAACTATGAGAGAGAAATAAATATCTGAGTGCCTAGATTCAGCCTTGCCTGAAGCATCACTCTACAACTTTAAATTATAACAGGTATATATTTTGTTTTCACTGAATTATTATTGATTTTCTCTCAAGTTCAACCAAATGATCACTCTCAAATATATGCTATTTACTAATGTATAATATACATTTTATTGAATTTTTATGTGACTTTCTCTAAATTAAGCTCATGGTATGAAATAATAATAGGTCAGATAACTGAAATCTACACTGGAAAAACTAAAATTTTCTACAAAATTGTTATTCAGCTACTCTTTTGGTATTTTGAAGACATCTACTATTGTTAGAGGCTGAAAAAACATGTAGATTGAGATGATTTTTAAGAATTAGGAGGGCAGAAATCATATACTTTAAAATGTTTGTGTTTTCTTAAAAAATGAAATCCTATAACCTTTCATTAAATTTTGACTGGAGCATCATATTAATCACATCTTAACTTCTACTGAAGACAGCATATATGTGATTGATTTATACAACTGGTAAACAAACAGATTCAGGATACATGTGAACAACTTTATAAGTCTGATATGCAATAGGTGATGTAGAGCATTTATTAATTTAAAACATTACACAGGATAAATAATATTTCTTCATTCCTGATGAATCAATGTTACATTTTACATCGAAGCAAATAAAGACCTTATTAGCAGCTGACCAGAATTATTCTTGCCTGATTCTACTCTAATAAGGCACTTTCTTATTTCTTTGGAGCTTCTCACAAAGACAACAACAAAGTAAATCTCTTGTGCCTTACTAACTGGTCATAGAAGTTTCTAGAGCAATTATTTATGGACACCTGGACCTTTAACATAAGCTTTTCACTATCTGATGAGTATCTGATATCTACTATGTAATATCTGAATGGCCTATTAAAAATAAAGATGAGCTATCAGTGTTTACAAAGTTGGAAAAATAAACCCAACTTTATTTTATAAGAGACTTAATAAGGTTATATCAGATTCCTGGGTTTAAATTTCACAATTTATGTTTCCGGGTGCCTGGGTGACTCAGTTAGTTAAGCATCCAACTTCGGCTCAGGTCATGATTTTGTGGTTCACAGGTTTGAGTGCCACATCAGGCTCTGTGCTGACAGCTCAGAGCCTGGAGTCTGCTTCTGATTCTGTGTCTCCCTCTCTCCACCCCTTCCCCACCTCGTGCTGGCTCGCTCTCTCTCAAAAATAAAAAAACATTTAAAAAAATTTTGCAATTTATGTTTGAAGATTCAATGCACATATCATAAGGCACCAAGAAATATATGTCAGCTATAAAGTTTAGTTTGCTAAAGCTCATTTTTCTTCACTGTTCCTTTGTAAAAAAAAAAAAAAAAAAAAAAACAAAAAAAAACCAACCACTTTCCTTTTTTCTTAAATAGGTTCAAACGTAATATGCCATATGAATAATCATTATTCCTCAAAGGTACCGGATCTTCCCTAGAATTTTCTTCTCCATTCTCCTCTCCCCTACTCTTTTAGACTTCAGCCCCATCTAAAGAGAATTCAATAATCATTGAAGAAAGAGGTCATAGATTATAAATATATATTTGAATCATCCTTTCCCCAACCTTACAGGATACAGTTTATGCTATAAAATGAATATATAAAGTACTTAAAATGAACAAGCATTATATTTACCCAACCTATGAACGTCTACCTCTTCACCCTCCTGTCTTACACATTTTCCTCATCAGTAGGGAGTTATTTCTATCTTGACAAAACATCAAAGAGATCTCTAATTTTTCATGTATTCTTCAATTACTCTGTGATAAATGAAGAGTTTCCAATCTGTGAGCAAAGAAGATTGCAATCACTTCCTTTGAGCCTAATCTCCCAAAGTTCCAGAACCCAATGATATGGTTTAGCATACAGACAACAAGCCTTTTCTTTCTTCACAGATTTATCAGAATAATAAAAAGTGTAGAAATGCCATCATAATTAGGTCAAGTCTAATTTCTTTTGACAAATATTTTATATTTAAGTCAGGTCAAAGTAACCTACAGAGTACTTGAAACATGATGCTAATAATACATAGGCTTCCTCTCTCCTGGGGGTATTTTCAAAGGAGTTACCTAGAAAAGCACTTTCAAAAGTTTAAAGTACTATACAAATATGAGATCATGTTACTAGCCAAAAAAGATGCATTCCAGGAGAAGTTATAACTTGTGCTAAAAAAAAAAAAAAAAAAAGGTAAATGTTACAACCAAATTCCCCTTTTCCAATAAGTGATGTCAGAGTCCACACTTGCAAATAAAGTTTCTGCAAAGTTGTTTCATAAGAACTCAACACTGAGCCCAGGTGCCTGGGTGGCTCAGTGGGTTAAGCATCTGACTTTGGATCTCACAGTTCGTGAGTCGGAACCACTTGTAGGGCTCTGTGCTGGGCTCTGTACTGACAGCTCAGAGCTTGAAGCCTGCTTCAGATTCTGTGTCTCCCTCTCTCTCTGCCCCTCCCCACTCACTCTCTGTCTCTCAAAAATGAATAAATGTTAAAAAAAATTTTTTTTTAAAGAATTCAACACTGAGCCATAGAAGAAAGATCATGTAATACGAAGTAGATCTAATTTCCAAGCTCTGAGTAGTTAAAAGAAGTAAATGATCAAAAAAGCAGGTTTCAAAATGCTCTGACTCTATTAAGTGGAAAGTACTAATGTTAGCCATAGCAGGTCTCTTCTCTGGAAAATTCACGACTGGGTAACACTAGGCAAACTAGAGTTTACGTCTTTGCTATGCATGAAAACAGTTAAAATAGAAACATTAGAATCAGTACAGTACATTTTCAGACAATGGAGACTTTATTCCATAGAGTTACTAAAGATCATATTACCAAGAGCACATCCTCTCTGTTGTGCTATAACCATTTTCAGCAAAAAAAAGAAAAAAAGGAAAAAAAAGTGAAATGAAAAGAACAAAAACACCTTCCAACCTCAATGAGGCAAAGGGAAACAATGACCTAGCTACCTGTGTGATAGACTTACCTCTCTCTCTAAAATATAACTGAAAACTACTTTGCTAGTTTATAATAAACAGATTGTGGTATTGTGAATATGCTCCTTCCTCTTCTCTGTCCAGCTTTACTCATCTAATGAACATTACCAAATGCCTGCTCAGTGCTGCACACTGGGGACGCAGAAGCAAAGCTTCTAATCTAGCAGAGGAATCAGGCATGTGTACAAACTATACCTTGCTGTTATCAATGCTAAAATAGATGTCATCCTATTATTAAGCACTTGCATCTTAGCTTAATGTCTAAATAATAATAATAATAATAATAATAATAGTGTCTAAGTAATCTAGTCAAACTAGTTCAGTGCTGATGACGATAAATCTGTAACTTTCTCTGAACTTTGCAAAATGTGTCCACTATTATAGCGGCATCTTATTTTCAAAACAACCCCATCCCATACTAGGGCCCTTCTTTTACCAAAAAGCAAATCAATATTGAGAGAGGAATTAGAAGCATCAGAGACAAGACCACAACGCAGGAATTCTGACTCTTTATATTTCCTTTTCACCCCTAGAGGATAACCCTAGTTTGCATGCCAACATCATCCCGTGTACTATTTTCACCTTTTTTTTTTCCGAACTGTGTCTATTGATAACACTGTTTAAGAAAAACTCTCACCCATTATGGCTAAAGCAAGCTCATGTGAGAAAACTATTCTAAGCAATGGATTTCTCACTGCCAAATGAAATAATGAAGTTTATTTTTTTCTATTAGTACCTGCCAAGAAAACCTACTCCAGAAGAAAACAGACACAGTGTGAAGTCTGAAAAATATATCAGATGCTTGTACACCAATGAAAATTGCTGTCTAATCAAGGAAACTGTCCTATTCAACCTACTTACATCTTGCCAGCTGAATTATAAGCACAGCAATCAGAGGCCTACTGTATATCTGAATTAGACAAAAATTCATCACTTTCTTTGTGCCTGGTACATAGTAAATTCTCAATAGATACTCGGGAAGGAGTTGGTGGAAAAAAGGCAAAGGAGGGCTGGAAGAGAGAAAAATCTTAGGTCATCAAGCTCTACCTTGGCTAAAATCAAACAAATGAGCAAAAACAACGATAATAAAACACACATACATACAGTCACAGTTAAATAGAAGCAGCACCTACTTTTAAAAGCACATAAATTTAAAGACAACATGTCTCACATTTTAGAATCTCTAATTCTGCTTTTTTACCAGTGTTACCTGTGTAGTCTTTTGAGTACCTACTCAGGAGGATTTTGCAGAGAATTAACATACTCGAGACAAGGATACTCTGGGATGCAATCTTTATCACTTTTTAAAACTGAAAGAGCCTTACAAACTTATAGATGTCACCTTTATCAAAGTAAGTTTAACTCCTTGTTTATATAGTTTCAAGTCCCACCTATAGTTTAAAATAGCCCAAAAAGTAGTAAACAAAAATTAAATTGAGAGGAAAATTTGTGAAGTAAATGAGGGAAGTGACAAATAAAATATACAATGAGATCCAAGGAAACTAAGTGAGGAACAATTATTTCTCATTCATCCATTGCTTTATCAAGGCAAAAATACACAGAAGTCAACTATGAGCAGCGGGGGGTGTCCTCCAATTGCTACACTCCTGGTGCCAAAGTAATTTCTCACTACACTCAAACTAACCATCTATTGCTCTCCAAATGCCTGCCATGCCTATAAATCCCATCTATAACAGTCCTGCCCTCAGCCTCCTGCTGGAGGGAAAATCTACCTCAAGGCACTCAGCATAACCCTTTCCCTTTGAGGAGACTAGACTCAGCACCTGAGCTAAGACTAGATCATCTAAGGCTAAAGTGGGGACCTCGTGCCAAAGCTGCACCTAAACAAAGCAACAGTGGATTACCCTGACCAAGAACATGCTCCACATTCTGAATTCTGACGTGGAAGACAACCAGACTATTTGTAACTGGAGCAGAAAACAAGACACCTAGGGAGAAGATGCTTTATAGATGATAACAGGCAGTAGCAGTCATGAAGAATAATGATGATGGGTGACCAGAAACTGAGTCAGAAAAAGGTAAAGAAATAGTATGTAGAAAGAGAGAATGTTGGCAGCAGCAGATAAGCAAAGACAGAAGGGAGCTCCATCTTCCCAATGGCAGAGAATCAACTCTGTCAAGTAGGGGGCAAGAAGGAATGGATCAGAGCTGCCCTGTTTATTTCCTATTTCTGAATAGCAGTCCATTTTCCCTGCGTTCCCTGGGTCCCTGGGTTCAGACATGTAGACAGGATTCCTGTCTTCTTCATTACTCAACCTTACTGAGGTAACCCAAGTGAGTCTTTTTCCTTGCCTCAAAAGAATCTAACATCATCTCTTCTGTCTGGTCTCAATATCCACCTAAGGCACCAGTTTTAAAACCACAAATGAACAAAACATCATATACAACATTGTAAAAATAATATTTTTACTTTATCAAATTAGTACACTCTGAAAAATCATACTAATCCAATGGAAAAAGAAAAAAAAAAGGTCATACAAATTTGTTAGGGATCTCAAGTCACTGAAAAAAGCATACTCTCTAAACAAGAAAATATGGTCTTCATTTGTAGACATCTCCAAAAAAGAAAATATGGTCTTCATTTGTCGACATCTGTTCTCCTACAGCTAATTCAAAAACAAAAACAAACAAACAAACAAACCTGTGCTATGATGTTTCTCTTTCTTCACAAGAACAATAAAGCAAACATAATTTATCTACAGCTTCTTTATTTTCTTTGTTGTGCTTAAAACACTTTGTGTGTTTTTTTTTTAACTCAAGGCTAAATTAAAAAATGTATTCATAGACTCTATCAATAGAGCAGAAAAAATACATTCTTTTCAATTCTATGGATCCCTCAACACAAAGAAAGTCCAGCCATTTTTCCTAGATTATTCTCAGTTATATATTAGATTTTCTTTTCCTGGATTATAAAATATCAGGTACAGAATTTTTATCATACTGACAAAATCATACCCTATAGCTGGAAGAAAAAGGGAAAGGGACCGTTGAAAGAGAAAAGAGGGAAGGATATGCTGTAGAAAGGAGTAAGGGAAAGGATAGGGAAGGGAAGGGAAGGGAAGGGAAGGGAAGGGAAGGGAAGGGATACTGAGAAGGAGAAAGGAGGCAGAGGACTCATAGTTACAAGCGCACCCATAGAGCATCGCCACATCCTTATTCTCAGGCTTCACATACCCACCCATCCTACAGCCAGGGCACCTAGGCTTTTCCATTTTTCATTCAGTGATCTCTGTCACTCTTCTTGCTGGCTGAAATGACCCAGAACTGTTAACCTCCTCCCTCCTCAAGCCACCTATTCTGATAGAAGGATGCAGATGCTCACGTTCCTAATTGTGGAACTCTCCTGTGGGCTTTAGCCATTACTATCTTGGTGCCTGTTTCTGAGTTCCCACGATAATATCTCACTTTTGCTGTACTTTCCCTCCAGAACAAAAACTTGACCAATAAATCCCACTCACTGGCATGGGCAGACCAGGACTGCAAAAGAACACCTGTGAAAGCCCCAGGTGTCTACATATTAAATGCCATCTGCCTCTCCATGCTATGCCATACCCACGAGCTAAAGCTTCCTGTTGCTTCATCCTGAATCCTGGAGCTAATATATTTCCTCAGAAGCGCCTAGGGGTAGTCTAAGGTAACCTTGGACACTAGGCTTCTGTCTACCCAGTGGAACTCAACTATCTGATCTACAGCTGAGGCAACTTCCCTGCACCTGCCCTCTCCTCTATACATCCTAGCCAATCCACACAGACTTGGACAAATGCTAAGAGAATAACTGGAAATATTGTTCCAGTAACTAATATCCATTCATGTAACCAATATATAACGAATGTCAGGGATATGTCTAGACACTAGTGATACCACAATGAACAAGATTCTCTACCTTCAAGGATTCTGTACTCTATTTAGCTGGGTATACAAATGAAAATTTATCATGACATAAAAAGGTAAAATCATTGTCCATTTGCTACTACAACAAATAAAAATATGTGATCTCTCTTTTCTACTTCCTGGAGATAGAACATTCAGATTAGTTGGGCTTCTTTGGAACACAAATGCCAATGCTGAGGGCATAATACAATGAGCCTGGTACTCTGAACGTGCTGCTTGGAATGTAAAATCTTTACTGTCCACTGTGAATTCTCTCCACAGACATTTCTGTCCCAGTAAGTAACCTGGGTAATCCTGGGGATCAGGAAATGGTCTCAGTGTGACCATGGCCCCCTCCATGTAACAGAAACTTGAACCCTCACATGGAAGATCAACAAGGGCTTTCCCTGGGATTTGCAAGCATTGAATTATCAAAGAGCTTCCTATTAGTTGAACACTGTGAGCAGGGTGATTGGATAGGAAGCAAGCATTTACTTATTTAACTATAGTAAATGATTCTCCTCAGCAACAACAGAGAGAGCTCAGCTGGTTCTAAATGGGACAGATGATACAGTAGTGACAGCATATACTACCACTAAGCCCACTGCATGTAAATTGAAGATTCTGATATACCTTTGGAAAAATTGCAATATTAGATTTGATATGTCATTGGACACAATCTCTAAAATTCAATATAACATAAGCACGTGAGGTAGGACTGGCAAGACCATTGCCACTGGTCAGCACCCAAAAGTGTCACAAAGTAGACATGTCTAAGTAAGTCCTTATCTTCATGACTGCCAAAGCCGCTCCACTTCCAAATTTCTGACCTAGGAAAATGCTAACGACTTTTCAAGTTACATCACATTTCTTTCCTCTACTCAACTCTCTATCCCCTGTCAACACATCTTGTGCATTTTCCTTTTAAAAGAGCTCTAGAACCTACTCCATCTTCTCTAGTCTACTGCCAGACAAGAATTACCCTTGCCCTGGGCAAGCAGACTAACTCTCCTTACTTACACGGTCTCTCCCAGTCCTTGTTCTACCCTCTGGCAGCGGTAGCTCAGAAATGCTAATTTTGATTCTGTCACCCGCCTATTAGCCATCCTTCAGTGCTTCCTTCCTTGGAATTTTCAGGATATACTCCTCCATAATTCAGTCCCTGCCAACATCCTAAACTCAACTCTAGGTCAACCATCCCTTGATGTATATCCATTGCTTTGATAATTCCTGTTCATCGGACTCCATTCCCCAAGTGACCACAAAGTTATTGCACAGCGCCTACAAATCCACACGGAGTATCTTTTACAGACTAGAAATGTCACACATGGAGACATACTATAATTGGTATAAAAGGTATAATTGGTATACCAAAGGTATTGGGTATACCAGTACTAGGGGTAGTCTAAGGTAACCTTGGACACTAGGCTTCTGTCTACCCAGTGGAACTCAACTATCTGACCTACAGCTGAGGCAACTTCCCTTCCCCTAGTATTGGTATATCAGAGGTATAAAATGAACACTTGAACACACCAAAGGCAATTAAATGATGTAATTCTGAATTCTTACAAACTGGAAAAAGCAATGTTTTCTAGAAGAAAACAACGATTTTAATGAAACTAATACAAAAGATATGGAGAATTAGGAAGCGGATATTTTTCAAAATGTAATATTTCCAAAGCTCCTGGGAAATTAAGAGAAGGGCTTTCCAATAATTTAGACAGCTATATTGTCACCTGTCTTTACAGTCCATGTTTTTTAAATCATTATTAGACAGAACCCACCTCCCATTAGGCCTGGGTTTCCTTTTCTGTATTCTATTCACTTTAACTGGTTAGAAGTAACTGGTAATAGTTCTCCACGTGCTTCAAGTTTTATATATTTGATGGGGAAAGCTGCTTTGCAAAGAATATTCTACTCTCTTGGCCAGTATTACCTATCAGACTTCTAAATCAGAAAATACAGGAAGAAATAAAGAGAAGAAATCCATGCTCTTTAATGCTCAGGGGCTTATGAAAGAAATACAACCATTTAATATCTTGGCACATGGCTAGGAACTGCAGCTACTCTTTTTGTGAAAAGGCTGAAGTTATCTATGAATTAAATTTAAGACTTTAGAAGAACAAGCAACAAACGATTAACAGGTTTATTTGTAAGTCCTGCGGGCACTAATAAGGGAATAAACTTCACATCTGTTCAGTGTCAAAAAGAATTGTAAGTCTTCCTCTGTTGTGTTTTGTTTATAAACATGGGCAGGTGAGTAAAGCAACATCAATAATAACACTTGCAAAAATAAAAGTCAGCTACTTATGTGGAACAGTGTTTCTCAAAATGAATTCTGAGAAACACTAGTTCTATGAAATATGAAGTTTCTCTCTCTCTCTCTCTCTCTCTCTCTCACACACACACACACACACACACACACATACACACGCACACAAAACGGTTCTATAGTCAAATAAGTCAAATATGTTTGGAAAACAGTTGGATAAATAGATTTAAACAATGTTTTTACTGTGGTATTTCTCACGTTTTAAATTTATTATTATGTACGTGGAAGCTCCCAAAGTATATCATAACATGATTCCTTATTTCATTCATCAAGAAAGCACTTGCTCATGGAGTATCTGCAGAGTTTTATTCCTAATTCTCAGAAAAATAAGGAAATAGAGATGGTTTCATAATTACCAATTTTATTTCCAGAAAATGAGTCAATTATTACAACTAAATTCTTGACTGAAATGCAGAAGGATCTGACATACAAGTAGTTATGAGCTTATAAATGTAGGTTCATAAAGAAGCCATGAAGTAATTTTTATTTTTTAAAGTTGAGCTGACTCTCTCTCTCTCTCTCTCTCTCTCTCTCTATATATATATATATATATATATATATATATGTATATATATATATATACACACACACATATATATATATCTTTATTCATAAAAAACATTTTGTCATTAAGAAGGAAATAGAATTAAATTTGGAAAGGTAAGCAATCATGATGGAAACTAGGTATTGTTCAAGGTCCTTTGGAATTAAGAAAAAATTTTATTGAACATAAATGACATGTACATCTTCCTAAAAGAAATGTGCCTCGGGGCACCTGGGTGGCTCAGTCGGTTAGGTGTCTGACTTCGGCTCAGGTCATGATCTCACGGTTCCTGAGTTTGAGCCCTGCTTCAGGCTCTGTGCTGACAGCTCAACCTGGAGCCTGCTTCGGATTCTGTGTCTCCCTCTCTCTCTGCCCCTGCCTCACTCACTCACTCTCTCTCTCTCTCTCTCTCTCTCATCTATCTTCCCCTCCCTCCTTCCTTCTACATTCCATCCACATAAGTCTTCCTGCTCTGCCTCAAACAAGCCATACAGATGGTCACTCCTACCTTAGGGTCTTTACTTGAGCCGTTTTCCTACACCTGCACATAGTTCATGCGCCTTTCCATCATTCGACCTTCTGTTCAAATGTCACATCTAAGAGGTGTTCATTCCTTGACTACTGTTCTATAATAATTCCACATGTTGCCATCCCCTCTCCTCTTATCCTGCTTTATTTTCCTTTCTAGTGCTTATCAGTAGTTTAAAATTTCATCATTTGTTATTGTTTTCTTCACTAAAGTAAGAAATGAGGTCTTACCTTCCTTCCTACTAAAAAACATGGTTTTCAAATCCAGTTGTATATTAGAAACACACTAAGAGATTTTAAAATGTACAAATACATTTGCTATTCATTTCTAATTTAAATTGCCTGGGACTAGGCATAGGCACCAGTGTTTCTTAAAAATAACTCAACAGAAAGATGCCGGGGACAGAACAGGTGAATGGATGAGTGAATGATTTACATAGATGTACACACCTACTTCCTATCAAATGCATTTACAAAGCAGAACATATATGGAGTACTGCATATTTAGTACTTTATATCTAATTGTCACAATATCTGTAAATGTCATCTGCTTAATATTCCACAGTGCAGTGGCATTTTAGGGTGCTTTAAATTGCCAATTTTGGGGAGGAAATAATTAAGTTTTCAGGTTTATGCCACCATAGAAGAGGAGTTGTATTTTATGATTATGTTGCATGGTAACAGCCTCCAGTTGTATGGTAGGTAAACTACTCATGATATATTAAATCCAAAACTGTTATTTCAGCTACTTACCTTTCAATTTTTATAACTGAATAATAAAATGAAATATCAACTTCCACAATAAAATTTCTAGAAGGTAGTTTGTGTTTGATTGCCTTGCACTAAAGTATGTCATGCCTTCCTATCCTTCCAAAAACAACAGCCAAATGTTTCTACTTAATGTCTTCCTCTAGCATCCCATCAGAGCACTGTCAAGGGTACTGGGACCAAACACTGTGCACACTGTGACCTAACCAAAAACCAAAAGGCTCACCACTGACTTAGTCAATATTAATAATTAAATCAATCTTCCTCTCAAGAAATCAGAACAAAGCTTCACAGGTAGAAGCAGCTCTTCTGCCAAAGGGCTTTCCACTCCTTGAGACATATAAAATTTGGTGCCAGAAAGTGATAAAAACCTTGGAATGCTTCAAGTAGTTCTTCAGCTAGTAGTGGAGATTGTCACTGCTTGAAAATCAGTGTTAAAGGAAGGCATGAAGTTGTCTATGATGCTCAACTGGGACTCTTTAAAAGCTATGCTAAGTAGATGTAGACCTTTTAGGTTGTGACTGAAGATCTTTCTGCTTGAAAATTATTAGCAGTTCAGAGTATTTGGGCCAGAATACATTCGTTTTAGTCATGAGTCACACTGTCTATAAGATTATAACCAGAGGACCTGAGAATGAACTGGGTAAAATCATCAAAGTGCACTAGTGAGGCACTAACCATAGGATGTCGGTCAAAGAGAATTGGAGATCAAGAGGCAGCAGAGTGTACTGCCCTTGGGGAAATAACATTCCCAGCACCAAGGTGTTCACATTCTCATTACAAAATGTCAACAAGTCTTGATAATCACGACGTTTTTAAAGTAACTATGGTCATAAAATATGGAACAATCACAAAATAAACAATGAAAGCCTCTATGGTTAGCTAGCTTCCCACTTTCTTCTTAATCTATTTGTTACTTATTTTTTCCTCTCTGGGATAATGACTCTGATATATCACCTTGCACAGTTCCTGAAGTTTACCATTGTATAAGCAACATCTCAAACTGAATTCACTTTTCTAAGTCTCGTGGTATTGCTAAGGTCATATGGAAAACCAAAATTGTTTCTTTTGAAAATTGTAAGGAAAAAGAACAGTTGACCATTTTAGGTCTGTCACCTTCTTCTCTTCAGGAAAGTTAAAGTTAGTGGTAAATGAGCATCATTTTTTAATTCATCCTGCTCTTATATTGATAATGATTAAGCAACCACTTTTACTAAAGAAAAAAAATACAATGACACACCTTCTTCCATGAGATGAATTTGATCACAACCCATTTAAAGGCTTTGACTTTGCAGGCTGTACAAGCATGAAGCAAACATGACAAACGAAAATGCATGATTATGCATTATCACCTACTAGAAGAAAAAAAGATTCCAAACATTTGGTTTAGTTATATAGATACTATGAGTTAGCAGATAATAGCTTATTGCAGAGTTCTTATTCTCATTTTAAGGATGGTTAAACACAATCATACAATTCATTTCTCCTTCATAGCATGTATCACTCGACAGCCTAACTAATTAGTAGGACTACATCTGTTTTGGTCACCGCTGTATCTCCAACATTTGGTATAGTGCCTGACATAAAACTGTAACTCAATACTATCTGATAAAGGAATAAATTAATGTGAAAAACTAGATAAGGAAGTGAGAGTAGGATAGTAGCATATCAGTTTATAGATACTTCGAGATACATATCTGACGATTTTGTGTATTTCTTTGTCATCCAAATCCAATTTAAAATACTAAATTTATCTATGAAGAAAATTGTAATTGATAAAGCTTCCAAAACTTCTATATAACTGTCTTATAATTATCTTGGCATTTTAAAAAATATCAAAAGGAATTTTTGGTTTTCTTCTCAAAATAAAAAGAATCTAAAAGCTAAAAGAATACAGTTGACTCCATTACCCACTATATAATGAAGATCCTGGACTGTTACATATTTTTTAATGTGTCAATTACTTGACGTTTTCTGATGAGAAATGGTTGGCTAGGGGCGCCTGGTTGGCTCGGTCGGTTAAGCATCCGACTTGACTTTGGCTCAGGTCATGATCTCATGGTTTGCAAGCTTGAGCCCTGCATTGGGCTCCATGCTGATGGTGTGGAGCCTGCTTGAGATTCTATTTTCCTCTCTCTCTGCCCCTCCCCTGCTTGCTCTCTACCTCTCTCTCTCAAGAATAAATAAACATAAAAAAAAAAAGAAATGGATAGCCAATGTTTGTGCTTTTAATTAAACTAATCAGTATCACAGAGGATGGTCTCAAACATAATTAGTATTTGAAATAAGCTTATTTTTCTTTAATTTTTTCATATGAAACACTGTGCAAGAATTAGTCTTAAATTTCATAATGTACAAATTCTATTCTGGCATCATTAAAATTTGTCTGTCTCCTAAAAACTAGTCTTTTATTTTTACCACAATTTTTAAGGAAATAAGAAAATACTGGAAAAACAACCATGGAACACATATACACATTATTTTTAATTATTTGCAATTTTATAGCTTTTCTCACCTATATTTTTAGTATCCTATGATTATTGTTGAAGATAAATATATTGTTTCTGCCCTTTTTTCAATCACCTCAAAAAATACTAATATTCATAACCCTAAATTTAGTTTTCAGTGGAAAATGAGTAGGAAATCAGACAAATTTGGGGATAGTTTAGTTTTCAGCTTCATGATTTTGGTGTCCAAGTGGTTCACATGCTATACAGATTCACTCCTAGAAGTCCCCAGGTTGCCTACAATTATACACAATATTAGAGGTGTATATGTATCTTTGATGATATTCTCCAAAGGGCCTGTGTCCCCAGTATGCTGAGAATTGCCACTTAGCATTTATTTATCACTTCTTCAGTGCACAAGCTGATGTGAATTTGCGAGTGGCCTAAATATACATACATGCACACACGCGCGCACGCACACACACACACACACACACACACCTTTTTTATTTTCCTTACTCTCTATGAAGTTATTGCTTAAACACAGTAAAGTGTATCCAGATGAATCTTCTTCCCCAATGCTTGTTCTATCCAAAGTTTATTTAACATGTCTTGGTTTCAGTCCCCAGAGCTGCAGGCTAAGTTTCTCATGGAATCATCTGTGAACCATAAGCCCAGTAGTTTGACTTTTTGGCATTAAAGATTTATAAGCACACATACACACAGCTAGCAACATCAGTTAGCTAACAATCAGTTACCTAACATCAGTTAGCTAACAATCCTGAGAGAACCAAGCCAAAAACAAAGCATAGGGCATCTTTCAGAGAATCAAGTTTGACTGGGTATTTTGACAAAGGAAGAAAGGAAGGGAGGAAAGGAGGGAGGGAAGAAGGGGAAAGGAAGAAAAAGAGGAAAGGAAACATTTTTTACCCATATAAATAAAAATATAAAAATAACACTTATTTTTAATACAAGTCTGTCATTTTCTCAGGTTTACAGAGTAGAAGTTTCACTAGCACAGTTTTAAACTGTGTTCTATTTGTATTCTTTTTTTTTAATGAAGTCGTTGCTTTTTAAATTTTTGTTCGTCAGCCTTTTACATCAGTTTTTTGTTTGGTCTTTTGGGGTAGGAGGTGGTAGGAAGGGCTGCCTGTGAAGATAACTTTATCACAGACATAATTTCCTTATTTGATAACTTCCTCAGTCATGTGCTGTTCGTTCCTGTGTATCATTTTTAACTTCCACAGATCTGTGCTTGAATGAACCATCAGAGTAAGATTTCTTATGACTAAAATAACATTTTTTTTCTTTTTTAAAGTTTTTTATTGTAGCAAAAAATATATATAACATAAAATTTACCATCTCAACCATTTTTAAGTCCACAGTTTGGTAGTAAGTGCACCCACACACACTATTGTGCAACCAATCTCCTAAACTCTTTTCATCTTGCAAAACTGAAACTCTATACTCTAGTGGACATCAACTCTCCATTGTAAACCCCCCTACAACTTTGCAGGGCTTCACAAAAATACCATATTTTCAATAGATGGGAAAGTATGACCTCACTGAGAATATGAACTTTCTAAAATACATTTTGTATTTCTTCAAAGTACTCATTACATACAGGTCTTTCCTCAAACATGTGTTGGTCATTGATAATATCTCTTCATAATTAGAACAAAAACATTACATGGTTTCTGGGCATCAGTGGCACCTGTACATTGGGAGCTATTTCCAATAATGAGGATGATTTCACACAACCTGCTCACATTTTTCAAAACCTAGTTCTCATTAATAACATGACAGAACAGAAGAGTGCCAGATACTGTTTTGTGTGCTTTACAAATGTATTATTTATTTTATTTCTGAAAGCATTACCACCATTTCACAGATGGAAAATTAAAGTGAACTATCAGCCTACTTTGACGGGTTCATTGTATCAGCATAAAAGTTGAAAGAATCACCTTAGTATGGGAAAATATTTGAAGATAAAAGGCTAATAAACATTCTGGTTTCCACTTTTATATTGGCAAGAAGGATTCTTCTGAGGGTCCAATGTGATAACGATTTCAGCATGTGCACTTGTGATCTCTGCATTGTAGAATGAGATGCTCATAGATTATAAAGATCTAAGCTGAAGCTGACCTCAGTTCCACTGTTTCCTAAATGAACAACTTTGGACAAGCCACATAAATATATCCCATCTGTAGAATGAGGAGCTCCTCATGTGCTCTCCTTCACAGGGTCTGTGTGAGCATGTGTACGTGTGTGTGCGTGGGGGGGGGGAGAGAGAGAGAGAGAGGGAGAACATGACACAATATGTAGATAGGGACTTTTTTACCCACAATGTGTTCCAGAAATGTGACTATCATAACTATTAGCTGTAAATGGCAGTGTTTCACAGTGTAGCACTATACAGTTATAGTGTCTAGTTTAAATGCCAGTTGAGTGGCCTTGCAAGTTACCTAATCTCTGTCTCTCTCTCTCTCTCTCTCTCTCTCTCAACCTCTCTCTCTCTCTTTTTTTCATTTGTAAAGTTAAAACAGTAACTTTAACGTGTTAAACCTAGCCTGTTGTATGGATAAATGAGTTAGTACAAGTAAAGCACCTAGAAAACTATCTGGTGTATAGTGAGTGCTTCATAAATTAAATGTTAACTTTCATTTTCTTATTCAGTATTTGCTATAACTAACTGTAGTTTTTCTTATCCCTACCAAGCCTTTTCCTAAATCACTTCATGTAAAATACCTAGCAAAGCATTTCCACCTAGTAAACAAGGAATGTTTGATGCTGTACTCCTCATTTATCACCTCATGGATTTTGCCACGTGAATAGCTTCTTATAAATCTTTGCACACAGAAGTAACTTGTCTCATGTTTCTGATAAAACCTTAGCAATCAACTGAAAGAGGGAGAAAAGGTTTTATTTAACTGATTTTATTTGAAGTAGAAATATATTATATGCCATAAGTACTATATCATTGTTGTTCTACATTGTGTATCACCAAACTTCTTCACCTCTATTTTGGGTTGTTTTCTTGGAAATTCAGTCTACAGTTACTATAGAGTTTTGGCACTCATGCACTTAACATTTTCCTGTTTCAGTTCCTCAACAGTGAAGCTGAAGATTGAAGACATGCATTCAAATTGAAATTTTCCTGAAACATGAATTTGAATGTATTACATGTACTGTGAGCATGTAATTTACTATTGAAGTGGGACATCTATGGCCAGTAGGGATACAATGTTATCTGAACTGAAAGGGTGGGGGTAATAAAGAAAAATTTAGCTAGTAGAAGAAGCCAGCGGTCTTCTTCTTTTCCCAAAGCCTTACTTTCCCCTCATGGAGCTTGGAATGTAGTAGACATGAAGTAAATATTTGTTGAAGAAATGAATGCACGAATACATGAAGTATGTACAGGAATTCTCACATTAGATGACTGAGAGAGTCTCATGTTCCTGTATCAGTTACACTTTCCTCCTACAGTATGATTACCCTGGGGAGTGGAAATTGGTGTGACAGGGTCACATGATACTACCAAAAACAGTAAGTGGTTGCTTAATATGAATTAGAACACATTCATGTACATTTTTAATATAAATGTTTTATCTTCCTACTAGTCATGAACATCTTTGGAATTTGTGAAGTGAGAGATCCTGCTCTTCTGTTGTAAGGTACACTTCACTAAAAAAAAAATGTAAAACCTTCCATTTAGGAACATGGCTTGGATAAAGGATATGCTATTGGAGATTTGGGGAATGTAATATAGTCTACAAACCTCCACAGTTACTCCTAAAATGCAGCATGCTATAAAGAACACAGGGTTTGGGGAGTCGATGTTTTGTGCGTGTGTGTGTGTGTGTGTGTGTGTGTTTCAGTTTATTTTTAAAATAAAAATAGAGAGTGTGCAAGTGGAGTAGGGGCAGAGAGAGAGAGGGAGAGAATCCCAAGCAGGCTCCACATCGCCAGCACAGAGCCCAACACAGGGCTTGAATCCCCCAATTATGAGATCATGACCTGACCTGAAGTCGGACGCTTCACCGAGTGAGCCACCCAGGTGCCCCAGAAGGTTTGTGTTTTAAATTCTGGCTCTGCCATCTATAGTTTTGGGACATTGGGCAGTTTATACCCTCTTCTGATATTTTTAGCTGGAAATATCAGTCATTTTTACCATTCCCTCCCCTTCATCCTGTCATAATCAACCTTTTACCACGTCTTATTTTTTGTCCCACGGAAGTTCTGTCCTCATCACTTTTCCTGTTTTCATTACAATTACCTTTTTCACTTTGTATCTGTCTTACTGCAAACTTTTTAGTCTTCTTTGTTTTTAGTCTTCCTCAAACCATACTTCATCCTCCACATTACTTGTGTTTTAGAGTTAAATACAACTTTCTCAAAATCTGTCTCTATACTCTTGACTAGACCTACACCAGTCTCTATATAAAACCACCTCCTCTTGATTCACTGTCATTGTTAAATCCTGCCCATTGTTTAAAAGAATGAGGATGTGCTCTGGCGTTTCCACAGTCGTGTTACTTACCTCAGTGTTTCAACTTACTATGTTTCAACTAGCACTAGTTTCAACTTACTATGACCCAATGAATTTGTATTTAGTACTACATTTCCAGTATGAAGTATTTCCTCTGGAGGTATTTCAAGCATATTGAAACTTGGCTTCTCCATGAGGCTAAGTTTGTACACAGAGCTCATTTTTTTTTTTAATGACCTGCATAACGCCTAGTGCATTCCTGGGAAAGATGTTACATTCAATAAATATTTGCTGACAACTGTATGGACAAAATGAGGACAGTTTGCTTTCCAGGTTCACTCACTGTTGTACTGAAAATATGACTAAAGCAGATATCCAAATGAATATAACTGTGATTTTTAAAAAATGTTTATTTATTTTTGAGAGAGGGAGGGAGAGAGAGCGAGAGCGAGAGGGAGAGGGAGAGAGAGAGAGAGAGAGAGAGAGAGAGAGAGAATGAGTGGGGGAGGGGCAGAGAGACAGAGGGAGACAGAGGATCTGAAGTGGGCTCTGTGCTGACAGCAGAGAGATGCAGGGCTCAAACTTACAAACCATAAAATCATGGCCTGAGCTGTCAAACGCTTAACCCATTAAGCCACTGAAGTGTCCCAACAGTGATTATTTTTAAAATGTTTATTTTTGAAAAAGAGAGAGAGAGAGAGAGAGAGAGAGAGAGAGAGAGAGAGTACAAGCAGGGGAGGGCGGGGTGGGGGAGAAAGAGAATCCTAAGTAGGCTCTGCAATGACAGCAGCAAGCCCGACACTGTGTTCAAACTCATGAACCGCAAGATCATGACCTGAGCCGAAGTCAGACACTTAATCAACTGAGCCACCCAGGTGCCCCATAACTGTGATTTTTAAAAACCCATTATAGGGCGCCTGGGTGGCTCAGTCGGTTAAGCTGCCAACTTCGCCTCAGGTCATGATCTCACGGTCCATGAGTTCGAGCCCCGCATCAGGCTCTGTGCTGACAGCTCAGAGCCTGGAGCCTGTTTCAGATTCTGTGTCTCCCACTCTCTGACCCTCCCCTGTTCATGCTCTGTCTCTCTCTGTCTCAAAAATAAATAAACGTTAAAAAATTAAAAAAAAATTATAATGAAATATTATTAAACATATTATACTATAAAAATAAAATCTTCAAAAGGAAAGGAAAAGAAGTCAAAGGCATCCAGATTTAAAAGTGTTTATGGACTGAATGTTTGTGTTCCCCACCATCATCCCCCCCTGCAAACTCATAGGTTGAAGTCCTTACCCCACTGTGATGGCAGTAGGAGGTGGGATCTTTGGGAGGTAATTAGGTTTAGATGAGGTTATAAGGGTGGGCCCCGTGAGGACACTAATGTCTTTATAAAAAGAAGGGACCAGATCTTGCCCCACCAGGTGAAGATACAGCAAATAGGCAGCCATATACAAGCCAGGAAGAGGGCTCTTTCCAGAGACCAAATCTGCCAACACCTTGATCTTGGGGTATCCAGCTTCCAGAACTGTGAAAAATAAATGTCTGTTGTTTAAGCCACTTAATCTGTGCTACTTTGATATAGTGGCCTAAGCAGACTAATACAGAAAGGACTACATGTATTCACAGAAGGCAAGATCTTATGTATAGAAAACCCAATGGAAATAACCAAAAACTTTTGAGAACTAATAAGCAGTTTCAGTAAGGTAAATATATAAAAATCAATTCTATTTCTATATACTAACAATGAACAATTTGAAAATAAAATTAAGGAAACATTTCTGTTTACAATAACATCAAAAATAGTAAAATAGGATAAATTTAACAAAGTATGAGCAACATGCATACACTGAAAATGACAAAATATTGTTGAAAGAAATTAAAGATCTGGCTAATGGAAAAGTATGCCATGCTTATACACTAGAACCTCCTAAAATGATCTACATATTTAATGAAATTCCTATCAAAATCCCTTCTGCCCTTTTTGTAGAAATTGAGAAGCTGATACCAAAATTCATACAGAAATAGAAGAAACCCAGAATAGCCAAACTAGCCTTGCAAAAGAAGAAAAGCTAAGAAGACTCACATTTTCCAATTTTGAAGTTTTCTGCAAAGGTACAGTAATTAAGACAGTGTGGTGCTCACATAAAGCTAGACATTCAGACCAATGGGGGTAAAACAGAGAAACCAGATATAAATCCTTATATTAACACTTAATTCATTTTCTGCAAGGATGCCAAGACAAATGAGGGAAAGAACAGCCTTTACAACAAATAGTGCTGGTAAAACCATCTATCTCTATAAAAAAGAATGGATTATGGATCTTAATGTAACATCTAAAACTATAAAAGCATTAGAAAAAAACACAGGAGTAAATTTTTGTGACCTTAATTTAGGCAACGGATTCTTAGATATGACACCACAGAAGCAAAAGTGATAAAAATATATTTATACATTGGTTCTCATCAAAATTTAAACTTCTTAGGATTCAAAGGACAGTATCAAGAAAGTGAAAAGACAATGTACAAAATGGCAGAAAATATTTGCAAAAAATACATCTGACAAGAGGAAAGATCAACAATAAAAAACCCAACTCAAATAATAACTGGGCAAAGGATCTGAACAGACATTTCTCCAATGAAGATGTACAAATGATCAATAAACACTTGAAAGACTGCTGAATATCAATAGCCATCAGAGACAGGAAAATAAAATCCCCAAGGATATGCCTCTATACACCCACAAAGATGGCTAAAATAAACAAGACAGACATGAAGAAGTGTTGGCAAGCATGAGGAGAAACTGGAACCCCATAAGTGCCTGTAAATTGGTGCAGACTCTTTTGGAAACAGTTTGACAAATCTTGAAAATATTAAACATCAGTTACCATATGACCCAAATATTCTACTCTGAAGTATGAACCCCCCAAAATTTAAGACATAGGTACACAAAAAAGCTTGTACACAAATGCTCACAGCAGCATTATTCAAAATAAACAAAAAATGTAAACGACCTAAATGCTCATCAATAGACAAATGTACAAATGGACTGTATTGCATTAGAAAGATGCATATGCATGGGGTGCCCTGGTGGCTCAGTTGGTTAAGCTTCTGACTTCAGGTCAGGTCATTACCTCACCATTTATGGGTTTGAGCCCCACATCGGGCTCTGTGCTGACAGCTCAGAGCCTGGAGCCTGCTTCAGATTCTGTGTCTCCCTCTCTCTCTGCCCCTCCCCTGCTCATGCTCTGTCTGTCTGTCTCTCTCTCTCAAAAATAAATAAACATCAAAAATTTAAAAAGAAAAAGATGCATATGCAGAAACTTCGTTTCTTTAGAATTTGGAAGTTTCAAAATACAACAACATTTTGTATGCATTCTGCATCAATCTATTTTTTTAAGATGAGATGTAAATAAGTTTTCTTTTTTAGATAGATTTTAAAATTGGTCTTTTTTTATCAGAAATTTTTAGTAATTTTCATCTACTATTGAGAAAAAATTATTAATTTTTATTAGTTGCAAAATTGGTTCATACTTAGGTAACTGTTGCTTTAGATTATTTACTATTATAAGATGTTACCACTGGGGAAGGTAGATGATGGGTACATGGGATTTCACTCTTGTGACTCTAATAAAAACATCATAATTCCTCTTTATCACTATTAAGTATTGTGGTGTTCTGCTTCCTTATTTCATATATGGCTGGAAAACAAATTCAAGATGACACTTTTATCTAAAAGTTCCTCCTTTTACCCACCTTCATGGAACAAGAATTGATGCATAAATGAACGTTTAACCTACATTAACCATTGAATAATACCAGCAACATACTACATTCAGATCATGCAGCAAGATTCATAACATACTCGGGCAATCACTGAACAAATTACAGGTTTTATTGGGGGCTGTTAGTTGATAAAGGCAGCACTCAGGCTAGTACCTGCCCTAGTCAAGAGTTATGCATCTTGGGGCGCCTGGATGGCTCAGTCGGTTAAGTGGCCGACTTGGGCTCAGGTCATGATCTCACGGTCTGTGAGTTTGAGCCCCGCGTCGGGCTCTGTGCTGACAGCTCAGAGCCTGGAGCCTGTTTCGGATTCTGTGTCTCCCTCTCTCTGACCCTCCCCCATTCATGCTCTGTCTCTCTCTGTCTCAAAAATAAATAAACGTTAAAAAAATATTAAAAAAAAAGAGTTATGCATCTAATCAGCTAATTTCCTGGCATTGTGGGTGTAATATGTAAAGTACTAATAGTAGATTACTGCCTCATATTGTGGTTAGCACTTTTCTTAGATAGACCAATGGAGAAACAGTTATATAACACTGATATATCTCCCATCACTAAACAGTTTCACTAAAGTAAGTGTCCTGAAGAACAAGTTTGTTAATTATTATAAAAATTCATCATGCATTACTCAAACATTTCATTATAAATCACTTCTGCATTGAATTTTACTTCCATATATATATATGTATATATATATATATATATATATATATATATATATATATATTTTTTTTTTTTTCCATCTAGAATATTTCCAAAGGAAAAACATATACTGGCTCCAATTGATCAGAAGTTCTAAAATTCACTTCACTAGCTAATATCTAATAGTAGATAATATCTGTTTTAATTCTCCAACTAAACAAACAACATAACCTCTGTGAGAAGAACCAGTCACTCAGCAAACACTGAAATTATATGGTGCCAATTTAAAACATGAATATATTACCTTAGCCCCCTAACTTTTGTGAAGGTATTTAGATAACCATATTATGTGATGCACTGTTTCTGACTGTGAAATCAACTTGAAAAGAAGGTTGTTAAACTGAAGTAGCCCTAATGTTGTCGCAGCCTACCTAAGCAAACCTAAACCCAGGCTTGTAAATGCCTCAACACAGAGCAATCAAAAGGCTAAGGACAACCAACCAGAAACAGCCAACAAGGTTTTAGGCAATAGCCAATCAATAATTTCCTTACTTTGTTTCTACCTTTCTTCTACAAAAGTGTCTTCCCAGATCCTGGTGGAATACTCCTAATCACTTCTGGTTTGGTGCTGCCTGATTAGAATCAATTTTTGCTCAAATAAAGTTTAAAATTTTTAAATATGCCTCAGTTTACCCTTTAACATGACAATCTGTCATCTTTTAACATGACCATTTATTGTAGTTAGAGATTGTAAGAGCCACGGAAGGAAAAGAAGAAAAAAAAACCCTCAATATGTGAAGAGTCTAACAAGGCAATAGGATGTTACAAGGGCTCAGACTGCCCTTGTGTCAGTCACCTGTGTTTGAGGTATGACCCGTGTCACTTACCAGTCCCTTACACTTAGGTAAATTACCTAACCTCTTTTCAGTTTTATCAATCACAAACTCTGTGTAATAGTAACCTTACAGTATAGGGTAGTAGTGGAGATAACTTTCCTAATGCTGTGTCTGGTTTATAATAAGCCCTCAATATGTCAGCTATCATTATTAACTTTTCTGAGCCTCAGTTTCCTTATTTATATCCCAACGTCCCAATAATATCTCTTCTGCCTGTGGATCAGCTATGCTGTAAATCAAGAGCAATAATGCCTACTGATTTTATAAACTGTAAAGAACATGTTCTCCACAAACGTAAAAGTCTTTAATACTATGATTTGTCAAACCTTATGGAATATGAAGTCTATTGTTTTCAAAAATCTCTACAGACCTGATCTTGTTTTTTGTTTTTTTTTTTTAGATTCCATTAATTGCCCTTATTAGAATTTTGTATATACTTGAGTCTAACAGCCACTAAATTACTAAGTTGATAAGCATTTGGAGGCATTAATTGACTGATCAGGAAGTCCCTTTAAGCTGGAGATTTCTGCAATGCCTTTGAAAGTTCTTTTTGGGCTCAAGCCAACCATCCCATTTTAACACAACCGATCATTACGTGGATTTAACTCTACCCCAGATCAAGCTGTATCATCTTAAACAATAGAAGCCTGATAAAACACTACTAGCACTAGGGCCTATAAAACAGGGTTTTCAGTGCCAAGGTTAAAAAGAAGTTCCGCTCTATGTGATTCACACAGATAGGTGTATTAAATCACGGCTCTTAAAAAAATAGATTCCATTAAAACTCTGCTTAAAAGTATGCTCTAAGTAGGAATGATCCTTATTCACATCATGTGCTATGGCTTCAGACTATAAATTTCCAAGAGCAAGAATAAGACCTCATGGTTGTCTTCATATAACATCAGACAGTGACATAGTCAATAATTCAAGTAATATCAGGGGTATTCCTATTAATAAGGGTTTGAAAGAATAAGGAGGAACGCTACTTCAGAAGAGGTAACAGGACCAAGATACATCAATTTTCTCTCTTCTGTAACTTCTACCCTCCTTTACTGGCTTCTTTCTCTTTCATCTTAAATAAAATCTTATCTCCATCCAATCCCTTTCCATTCACAGCTAACCTTCTTGAAAGAGTGGTCTACATACAAATATCTACACGTCCTCACTTCCCACAAACTGTTGAACCCACATCAACTCAGTTTACCTTCACCGTTCTACCCTGCTTCTTTTCCTCTTGAGATCGTTCCCTCTCACTGTCCCCTGTGAGATCAAACACATTAGCTGTGGTGTGGTGACATTCCTTGGAAGGATCTGAGAACATCAGTAAAATAAAAAGGGATCTTGAAAACCATTTTACAGCATTCTGTTATGACAGCAGGGGCAATTGGCAAATTGTGCAGATTGCTTAGGAAAGTGGTGTGATACTAACAATTTAGGAAAATCGTCTTGCATAACTGAATGGAAAGAAGGAGGTACATCTGCTTCACAGCTAGCACTACAAACAGGTCAGGAAAACAATAAAGACAGTTTTTCAAAACCATACTTAGTAAGCCAAAAGTGTATTTTTGGCAGGGCCTAAAGTACATAATCTGAGAATTTTAAGAAAACAGGTATTTATAAGCACTGCTCAGAGTTTTGGCATAAAACTTATTATTCATGAAAATAAGAACCTAATTGTCTTTATAATGATAAAGTTATATATATATATATTTTTTAAAGTATCTAACCTTATTTTGCAAGACATATCTTTTCAAAGAAACTGACCTTAAACTAAATGTGTGCATATATACATATATAAATGATACCATGCCGTAAGCACAGCTTTAAACCATCCAAGAATGTCACATCTACATTTCGCCTCTGACTCACCATGCTCAACTGAGATGCGAGTGGCCACCCAGGAATAGACCACCCAAGAACAGATACACAATTAGATGACCCAGTCACAGAAATGATTTCTCACAACCTGAAATCAAGGCTAGAAATTTCCTTCCCCTATCTCTCAGTCTGTGATACAAATGCCAGGAATCAACAATTTCTCAACCCTACAAAACAAAGAGGCACTCGCTTTATCATGAATTCTTCTACTATTTTTCCTTCAGAGGTGGCTCAAGTCTAATTTTCTCTGTAATTCTCTTTTCCCTTGAATTTTATGTGAGCCTTTTGCAGCACTTTTAAAGCTCAATTAGACAGATAGGAGGTTTTCAAAATAGAATTCTACTTAACCAGTTCACCACTCACCACATTAACTGACAGTCCCATTAAAGTGTGAACCACACCAACTGGCGTCCAAAGCTAACTGGGCACGCACAGCTACTAGATGCTGCCTCACATATATTTAAGCAGTTCTGTTCCCACCAATTCTTCTGTGGGCTCATTGTAACGAAAACTGTTGGCTACCTAACAAGGACCCATTCCTCATGCTTCCTTCCTAAGAAAAATACAGTTTAGGCATGTATCCACTCCCCACTGTCACATTATATGTTGGCAACAAGGCTATAGAAGATGGAGATGAAATCATTACCGTTTAGAAGAAATTTGCACTTAGGTGGTATATAGGTATGCCTACATTCTCCCTCCCATTTGATAAATGAATCATTAGGATGACCTGTAATGGGTATTATTTACAAAAGCAAGTCTTTGTAGAACTCCAATTAGCAGACTCACACGCAAAGGAAAGGCCTCACATAAAAAGTCTGACAAAATAGGGGCACCTGGGTGGCTCAGTTGGTTAAGCATCTGACTCTTGATTTTGGCTCAGGTGGTGATCTCACGGGTTTGTGAGATCAAGCCCTGAATCAGGCTCTGTGCTGACAGTGCAAACCCTGCTTGGAATTTTCTCTCTCCCTCTCTCTCTCTGCCCTTCCCATGCTTGCATGCTTTCTCTCTTTCAAAATAAACATTTAAAAAAAAAACCTCTTAAAAAAAGTTTGACAAATACATTTGTATAAGCTTTAAGGTAAAATAAAATAGTTTTAGGAGCGTCTGGGTGGCTGAGTCAGTTGAGCATCAGATTCTTGATTTTGGCTTAGGTCATGATCCCAGGGTCCTGGGATTAAGCCCGAGTCAGGCTCCTGCTGAGTATAAAGCCTGCTTGGGATTCTCTCTCTCTCTCTCTCTCTCTCTCTCTCTCTCTCTCCCTCTGACCCTCTCCCCTGCTCATGCACTCTCTCTCTAAACTTAAAAAACAATTAAAAATAATTAAAATTAATTAATAAAATAAAAAATTAAATTAAATTAAAAATAAATTAAAAAATAAAATAATTCAAGTGGATATGCATGTTTTTTATAATTATGCTGCTTCAGCCATCTTTTCCTGATACCTTATCAACAATGCTTTCAGTTATTGCTCAGTTAGCATCTCCTCCCTAATATGCCACTAAACTGCTTAAAAACAGATCTAATATTTCTAAGTTCCTGTCAAAAGTATATATCGATTGCTTTAAAAGGGTATAGATGGCCTATCTTTGATTCCCTCCTTTCTGATCTCTGAAAGTTTGCTCAAAATTTGATGGCCACATACCTTCACAAATCACCTGCACCAGGGCTCCTAGCAATCTGCATGCCGTGCTCATCTCCCTATCCATTTCTCTAGAATTTTTCCTTTTTCTATGCTACTCTGCAGAGATACAGAACTTACAAAATGCTGAGAATGGAATCCAGATTTCTTAATGGCCAGTTTAGCCTATCTTTGGCTTTTCTCTCTTGGACAAAATTTTCGTCAATCATCAAATATCCTCTTACCTTCTTTGCCGGGTCAATCGTTTGAATGATCTCCTCGCTGAATCTAGTGCTAGCATTCTAGGTCATGATGTTAAGTGCTTTGGGATGAGAATCAGATCTCATTGAAATATTAAATATCTTTTTACCATGTAGAATCTCTTAAAAGTGATTTCAAATACCAAAGTTTCAAGTAATAAGTAACTAAATATGCATATGCAATAGTATATCCTGGATATAACTGAAAGATAATGATCAGCATATATTTTTACTAGTGAACCAGCAAAAAGAAAATTAAATTTAAGCCTAAAATCTTTGTAGGATACCTTTGATTTCAGATAATATATATAAAATAACATTCTTGGGGTGCCTGAATGGTTCAGTCAGTTAAGCGTCCAACTCTTGATTCTGGCTCAAGTCATCATGATCTCACATTTTGTGAGTTTGAACCCTGTGTCGGGCTCTGTGCTGACAGTGCAGAGACTCCTTGGGATCCTCTCTCACCCTCTCTCTCTCTGCCCCTCCCTGGCTCATGCTCTCTCCATCTCTCTCTCAAAAAATAAGTAAACTTTAAAAAGTAAACTAAAATAAAATAAAATAATATTCTTATACAAAATACACTTAAAACTAAGTAATCTGTGAATTAAAAATGTACTGAGACTAAAGTTTGTATTATTCTTAACTATTTTACCTGGGTTTTTTTTAATATAACTTATTGTCAAGTTAGCTAACATACAGTGTATACAGTTTGCTTTTGGCTTCAGGAGTAGATTCTCATGATTCATCGCTCGCATACAACACCCATTGCTTCTCCCAACAAATGCTCTCCTCAAAGCCCATCACCCATTTTCCCCTCTCCCCCGCACCTCCACCCCGGTCAACCCTCAATTTCTTCTCTGTATTTAAGAGTCTCTTATGGATTTGCCTCCCTCTCTGTTTGGAACTATTTTTCCCCTTCCCTTCCCCCATGGTCTTCTGTTAAGTTTCTCAGGATCTACATATGAGTGAAAACATGGTATCCGTCTTTCTCTGACTGACTTACTTCACTTAGAATAACACCCTCCAGTTCCATCCACGTTGCTGCAAATGGCAGGATTTCATTCTTTCTCCTTGCCAAGTAGTATTCCATTGTATATAGATAAACCACATGTTCTTTATCCATTTGTCAGCTAATGGACATTTGGGCTCTTTCCATGATTTGGCTGTTGTTGAAAGTGCTACTATAAACATTGGGATACAAGTGCTCTGATGAATCAGCACTCCTGTATCTTTTGGATAAATTCCTAATAGTGCTATTGCTGGGTCATAGGGTAGTTCTATTTTTAATTTTTTGGGGGAACATTCACACTATTTTCCAGAGCAGCTGCACCAGTTTGCATTCCCACCAACAGTGCAAGAGGGTTCCCGTTTCTCCACACCCTCGCCAACATCTCTTGTTTCCTCAGTTGTTAATTTTAGGCACTTTGACCAGTCTGAGGTGGTAGCTCAGTGTGACTTTGATTTGTATTTCCCTGATGATGAATGATGTTGAGCATCTTTTCATGTGTCTGTTGGTCATCTGGATGTCTTCTTTGGAAAAGTGTCTATTCATGTCTTCTGCCCATTTCTTCACTGGATTGTTTTTTGTGTGTGAGTTTTTACCTGTTTCTTTTAAACACATGTTCAAAATATCTAGTGGGTCAAATAGTGGCCCCCAAAAAGATAGGTCCAAATCCTAACCTCTAGTAACTATGAACGTGACCTATTAATAGGCTCTTTGTAGATGCAATTAATTAAGTTAAAAATCTCAGATGATATCATCCTGGATTCAAGGTGGGCCTTAAAGTCAATGACAAGTGTCCTTACAAAAGAGAGGACAGAAGATTTGATACACAGAGGGGCACATTGAGAAAGCCATGTGAAGGTGAAGGTAGAGACTACCAGCCAAGGAATGCCACCTGCTACCAGAAGCTAGGGAAGAATCATGGAATCTATTTCCCCTCAGAGTTTCTAGAAGGAATCAACCCTGCCAACACACTGATTTTGGACTTGGCCAACAGGACTATGAGAAAATAAATTTCTCTTGTTTTAAGCCATCAAGTTTGTGGAATTTGTTATGGCAATCCTGGGAAACTAACACAATATATTATTATTTATATGCATTTATACATTTTCATTTAAATCCTTTCCACTTCCCAAAGTGGACGTTTTGGTGGTACCTGGGTGGCTCAGTTACTTGAGCGCCTGACTCTTGATTTTGGCTCAGGTCATGATCCCAGGGATCATGTGTGATCAAGCCCCACATCACACATGGAACCTGTTTAAGATCCTCTCTCTATCCTTGTGCTCATCTCCCCCACTTGGACTCTGTCTCTCTAAAATAAAATAGTTTTGTTTTTTCTTTAAGGTGGACCTTTTGGACTATTGTAATAAAAATCTCACGTATTTCTGCTCATATAGCTGAATATAGAAGCTGCATAGAGAAAGAAGTATGAAAATTAAAAAAAAATTAAAGCCTGAATTGAAATAATTGTTGTAAAAAACCAATATGGTATAGTAAAGACCATAGGTCCTAGAGTTAGAATGACAATTTCTATTCTTAATTGTCTAGTCAAATGAACTTGGCCAAGAATTTAACCTCAGAGCTAACTGACCTACCTCATCTGTATAACAAAAGACACTAGTACTGTTTTATGATGTCATTGTGAGGAAGAAAGATGATAATTTATGATAAAAAATTTTTACACATTTCCAGGCATACAGTAAACTCTGATTTTGTTCCATCATTTCCCAAGAGACTACCTTCTAAAGGCAACCCATCTTCTCTCTTGGCCTACATGGTCCTACATGAGGCTGATACAAAAAGCACTTATGCAAATCTGTCCTGTTGTTTCTAGGTTAATCAATAGTGAGTGACACTTGCACAAAATCCTTCTATAATTAATACACAACATGTGAACAGTATTTCAGAGTAGAGTCCACTCTGGAACACTGGAGCATTGATTTCCTGATCAAATCCTAATCTGATAAATGAATCATTTCTTTTATTTATGTATTCCTTCTAAAAATAAGGACACTAAAGTTCAGAGAAGCCTAGTGAATTGCCTAAGTCATAGAGTTATATTAATCCAATATAAAATGTGTTTTTTTTAGCTTTTCATTATGAAAAAAATCAAACACGTATAAACAGAATAATACAATAAGCCACGATGTAACCATTTCCTAGCTAAAGTGTTTCTTTAGATTTATTTTCAATATCTCATTATGTGCCCAATGAGGTAACACATGACATCTCCAGCTATAATACATAACTTAAAATGTGCATAAGGTCTTAAGACAGAAGAGGAAAAAGTGACAATCAGAAAAGATATACCATATTGAGAATTTTCCACTCAAAGCATTCTGTCTCTAAACCATAAAGACAAAGAAAATATCCCTAAATGATAGCATTCAAGTTATCAGAAATGTATTACCAAAATTTTTTTTTTAATTTTTTTTTTTAACGTTTATTTATTTTTGAGACAGAGAGAGACAGAGCATGAACAGGGGAGGATCAGAGAGAGAGGGAGACACAGAATCTGAAACAGGCTCCAGGCTCTGAGCGATCAGCACAGAGCCCGACGCGGGGCTTGAACTCACGGACTGTGAGATCATGACCTGAGCCGAAGTCGGACACTTAACCGACTGAGCCACCCAGGCGCCCCTGTATTACCAAAATTTTATTGACAAAGCATGAACTAAATAGAAAGTCTGAAAATTCACTGGCAAAAGTGAAGTCTCAATATGCATAAGCCTAATGGTTATATCTGATAGAAAGGCACTTTTGAGTAAAAAATCTACTTTTCAATTGATGTTCAAAGTAGACTACTCTTAAAAGTGTGTATTAATATCACCAAGAGATAAGATCTTTAAATAAGAAAAACATGGTGCCTCATTCTCTCCTCTGCTAACAATGAGCAATTTCCATTAAAGTAAACAAGTGAAATATTTCCAGGAATCAATCACCATTTTTACCTAGAGGGTTTTAGCTAGAGGGACTTTCTTTGCTAGCAGTCAGCATGAAGAGCATTGCATCCAATTGACATGTGAATAAAAAAAGAAAACAAATCCCATTATACATACAAGAATAAGTTCTAACAAATAAAACTGTAAAGATTCAGGACTTTAATTCAGAGTAGAGAGATGGACTGAGAGGCAGAAAATGGAAAGCTATTTCAGGGAAGTAGCTACATTTTTAACAACTCTTCTGAGACCAGCCTGGCATGTGTACAGGACAGATGGGCGTGGTAATAATTGTAAACTATTTTCACCTTACTTTTGTACAGCAATTAAGAACCACTTAAGGGGCGCCTAGTTGGCTCCGTCGGTTAAGCATCCAACTCTCGATTTAGGCTAAAGTCACATTCTTGTGGTTCATGAGTCTGCGTTCAGCATCAGGCTCCATGCTGACGGTACGGAGTCTGCTTGGGATTCTCTCCCTCCCTCTTTCTCTCTTCCCCTCCCTTGCTCGTTCTCTCTGTCTCTCAAAAATAAATAAACTTGAAAAAAAAAGAAGCACTTAAAATTTAGAAGTCCTTTCTCATATGCAGCACAGTAGACCTCATAAGAAGCTGGCTACATGTTTTATTGAAAGAATGTCTACTATACAAATACTACAAATACGTATATGTTTAGGATTATGGTTAATAACTAAATACTTCTTTAGCTTCACTGACAGGGGGCTTTTGGTGTGAGAGAAGTGGTCCAGGGCAATGTAATCTTTATTGATGATGTATCCGGGATCCTGGAGAGCTCTAAAGTATAGGTGAAGAGGTACTATCTTTGTAGTAGATCCTACTGTTTAGGTTAAGGAGGGACCAATAAGAGGTTTCCAGAAGAATACAATTGAATAATTAGTCTGACTTCCCACAAGTGCATAGAATAAAGTAGTAGGTTCTATAACAGGGGACACATTTACAAATACCAATTTTACAAATAAAAATATGAAAAATAGGGTTTTGAAATAAGCAGCGTTTACATCTTGAGGTCAATTTTGGCTACTGATTAGCCCAAGAACTTACAGTTAGAATGAATCTCATTGATCTAATGCTTTTCAGACACAAGTAGTAAATCTCCGTGACCCTTGCTTTCAAGTTCAGAGAGCTGACACAGGGTTCTTAATTACAAATAATAGAAATGCGCTCTAGTCAATTTAAATTAAAAGACATATCTAGAAGGATATTGGAGACCTATAGAAACTCCACGATGGCCAGAGAACGAAGCTATGCAGTCAGAAACAGCACTAAACTAACAGCACAGGGCTGGTTTGTGTGCTTAACACTACCATCTTCACCAACGTCCCTTTTGCTAACCAGGACCTGGCACCAGCCTCCCTCTGCCGAGCCCTCAACACCCCCAGATTTGTTCATGGCTGATCTCTGCTTTACTCTCAGTTTGAGAAGAAAAGCTAATAAAAGCAAGATAAAAGGGGCCAGCCAGATGTCTGAGGCTGGATACTTCCCTTGCACATTTTTGGCTTCTGTAATCTTGCTTGCCTCCTGTGTCCACCAACTGCCCAGATAGCACCACTGATAAGTGTCCCCCCCCCTTTTTTTTTTGTCTCCCAACCCGCTACCATCCCAGCCATAAAAGGAGGCCAAGGTTAGGGGCTTAGCCTTTGGAGGTGACTCCGCTGGGCCGGCACCAGTGTGCAATAAACCTCATTCTTTTCCTGATTCCCCAAGCACATGTGGCTTGTCTCTTCCTGGCCACTGTAACAAGTTCGTAATTTAAATGTTATTTCCTGAGGAAAGACTATTCAGATCACCCTGTCCACAGATGTCCTCACACCCTGCTCAGCCACATTTTTCCTCATCACCCTGTTCTATCTGCTTCATGGCACTGATCACTATTTGATTTTGTTTTATTTATTTTCAGCCTCAATCACCATAATGTAAGCTCTGTGGGACTCTGGATCTTGTCTGTTCTTTTTGCTGCTGTATCTTCAGCACCCAGAACAGTGTCTGGCACGTATTAGCCTTCCAAGTATTTGCTGCATAATGAATGAATCCTTGATATCATGCAATAAGTTTATTTTATAAACATGGAGACTGAAGAAGAGAAGTGCAGTGATTTATATAGACCATGCAATCAGTAATCAAAGGGCAAGTCCTGGATTACCAGCCTTACAATTTTTACCAAGAGAAAGGTGCAAGCAACTTCAGCTGCTTCTTAAAGAAAGGAGGGCAGCAGGAAGAACAGAAAGAACACTGATTAGGAAAAGAGCATGAACTCTATAATCATATGTTTCTGAGGCCAAATCTGTGCCCCAAATCTAATATAAGCCTCACAGGTTTTTCAGAGAATTAAATGTGACCATATATGTATATTATACATATATGTCATTTCTGTGACACCTGACATGTACAGGTATTTAATAATTAGAAACTATAACAATTATTGTTAACGTATGAGTAATAATCCATGTCTGAATTCACATTATCTTAATAATATGCTAATAATATTATGTTACCCTTAACATAATCTAAATGAGAGACCTTGTGTATAAAATGATAATGTTTATTCTTTCCAGCAACTGAAGTTTACTGGCAATCTGTTATTAGCCAGGCACGTGTTACACACAGGTTGAAGTCTCTATATTTCTTCCTAGCTATTAGTGCTAAGAGCATTTCAATCTGTAATTGTCATCTCCAAAGATTATCTTGTCACTATAAAAAAGGACAAAACTAGGCTATTGTTTCCACTTCTTCCATTTATTTCAAAGCATTTACTGAATCAAATATTATGCAGGTTACTAGAGACACAGACCATTGAAAAATAACCACCCCCTTTTAAGGTACTGTTTCATGAGACAAACAGACATAAAGAAACTTTGTAACAACGGTGAACACAGGATACTGTAGGAACCCAGAAGAATGGTACCTAACCTAGACTGTAAATAAGAAAAGGCTTTTTAGAAGAAGTGATTCTACACAGAATCCTAGCTGAAGGATGAGGAGGAATTCACCATGAGTAGACGGTTCAGACATGGCCAGCAGGGAAAACAGCATCCTCAAAATCCCTACGAAGAAATTAAGCATGGCAAGGTAGAGTAGGGTCACAACAGCCCAATGAACAGAGAATTTCAACAAAGAGTCTGTCCCCAACCCCCTTCAAGAGTGCCAATCCTACAAATGATTAGTTTCCCTTAATTTCTTTGCTTTTCTTAAAAAAGAGAAACAAACTATTCATTATTATAGTATCTCCCTACTCTGGAACTAATCTTCAGTTTTACATTAGGATTTATCATATTTTTAAAAATATATGTGTACTAAAGAGTATATTTTCTGAGCTCAGTTTCATGTTTCTTTTTCTTTCTTTTTTTTTAATTTCCTTTATTAGCAACTTTTCTTCAAGGTATTGTCCTTTGAGGCCTGGAATGCCTTCCGGTCACCTTCCTTTGGCAATTTTCACTTAATTCCTGTAAGCAACATTTTTCATTTCCTGCCATAAAGTGACAGCACTTTCTACATTACTTCCATTATAGCTCTTAGCAAATTGCCTTTTAATAAGTTTCTCTCTTCCAAGACTGAGCTTCTGGAGGGAAGGTTTTGATCTTTGTATCCCAAACATGATCTTTCTTTTTTTCTTTTTTTTTTCTAATAAACATGCTTCCTTTTAGAAGAGCTTTAGCTTTACAGAAAAGTTGCAAAGACAGTACAAATAGTTCCCTAGGGACCTTTTTAAAATTCACATTCTGTACAGTAGGTCTGGGAAAATCCTGATATTCTGGATTTCTAACAAGCTACTACCTCCTGACATTGCAGCTGGTCCAGGGACCGCGATTTGATAAGGTAGGACTGGCGGACAAATTAGGACACAGATTCTCAATCATGGTTTCAAATGGGAATCCCTTGGGAAAGACTTTTGTTTGAAAATGCCAATGCCAGGGCCCACCCCTAGATATTCGAATCTAATTCGTCTGCACAAACCCAGGAATCTGTATTTCAAAAACGCTTTTCAAGTGATTCCAAGGTGCAGCTGGAGTGGAAAAGCACTTGTCTTCCCTAGACCATCACACTCTCATCCTAGCAGGCTCTCCATTTCCTCCCCTGTGAAACAGAAATAATTATGGGTACTTGATAAGGATGTTATTGGGGCTAAATGAAACAGCACCAGATTCAGCGCTTAGTACACTCTCGGTGTTTGAAAATGTTAGTTACAATTCTGACAGGCAAAAGGACATGTAAATCTGCATTTCTCATCAATAAACCTTTGAAAACATTCTTCCTAAACTGTCTTCCCGGGGTTAGACTGCTCTCAGATCCCCAGCTGTCAGAAGAACATTTAAAAGGGCAAGAGTTCACAGCGTTAGGGTGGAGTCACTATAGAAATCTGCGAGTCTTGAGGGAATGTGGTCTAAGTATGCTTTGATTAATTCAGCAGACTCCACAGCTGAGCCTGGAGAACAGGGAGTCCTTGCCTGTGTGGGACAGAAACATCTTTGTACAGGGATAGTTTGCAGGGTGGCTAGTTGGGTCTAAGCTGCTTATTCCAGAATAATGAGTGGTCATTCCAAATTGCAGCTGGTCTGAAGGAGAAATCTCAGGGAATCATCTGGTTTCAAACTGCTGTTCATAGGCTAGGGGGCAAAGCTCTTAAAGAAATTCAAAGAGTGACAGTGTGGTCACATAAACTCAAGCAAGAGGACGTTTGTCATTGGAAAACTGGAAGTCTATACACTGGCTCCTAACACACAACCCCTTCTCTACTCAAAAGTAACTCTACTATGAACAGGTGCTCAAGGTTAAAGAGTTTTCTTTATATCCCTCAGTCAATTGTTTTTATCAGACTAAACTAAGGTTAGTATGTTCTTGGGATGATTAGAAAATAATTTATAGACAGAGTTTACAGATCAAGAGATGCCATACATGATTACTATTCCCTTTGAATTAGGAAAAGAAATATTACAAAGAGAATTAATCCTGGCTTAACCTAAACCAGTCACTAACTATTTAGTAACAGATAAGCATCTTTGCCCCAAATATTGTCACCTGCTTGAACAGCTGGACTACTACTGACTATCAAGATTTAAATTACATGCTATTTTCCATGGCTGTTATTTCTATTATCTTATCTTGTATCCTTTGAATACTGCACTTTAAGAAACAATGAGTGGGTGTTTATAACAAACACATATAACAGACACATATACATATGAAAGGATACTCATCCACTTGTAGTAAAGGAAAGTAAGTAGACTTTTATATTTTACTTCAATTTCCATACCTTATTTTTTTAATAAAGCATATTTACCTTTAGAAATATACAATAAATCTGCTTTAAAGACATAGGGCGTTTGTCAGCAATCTGTTTCTTAGATACTTTGCATTAGCAGCTACTAACACATGGAAAAATCATTTAAGTTCATTTAGAGTCTATTCCATAATTTAAAATTATTTAAATCAAATTTTGAGTAGCAGAATGTACCATAGAGATCATCTGCATATCCTGTTCTTGTTTAGTAAATATTCAAGGATTCTAGCCATTCAAATTCAACAGCTGACTCGACATTGCCATTTAAATTATCTGCCATCACTGAAAAGTCAACATTTCTTGAAACTTATCCTTGCTTTCTGTCACCCCTCCCCTTCCCAAATGGCTCATTCTTGGTGTGACTTTCTGATTTTTCTAACGGCATTATCTGCCTCGCAATTATCTCTAGATTTACATAGACAAAGGGAGAAGTAGCAGCCAAATGAAAAATTATGAAACTACATATACTAAAGACTTTCGGGGGCACAGCAATCTTCTAAGACCTAAAAATGCTGAAATTAAATATACAGATGGGCACATGGAAAATGGTGTCCAGATGGTGAATTCAGATATTTTATTATCTTCTGTATATGCCATGTACTCTTTGCTCTTTCTATACCATAAGAGAGCAATACTCTATTTTTTAAGTGTTTATTTTTGAGAGAGAGAGAGAGAGAGAGAGAGAGCGCGCGCGCGAGCGCGAGCGCATGCGCGAGCACGAGCGGGGGAGGGGCAGGGGGAGAGGGAACAGAGGAATCTAAGCAAGCTCTGCACTGACAGCTGCGAACGGGGCTCAAACTCTCAAGAACCTCGAGATCATGACTTGAGCAAAGTCAGATGCTCAACTGACTGAATCACGCAGGCACACCGAGAGCAGTAATGTTCTAAATTGAAAAGAACCTATATGACAGATATCCTCCTATCGTCTGCCATACAAAAATGGTGCTAGAATCCAATCTACCCAGCAACCTTCCATGAAACACTAGGAGTCATGCCAGACTCCCCCCTCTTAGTTATGCCCCACACCTGGTCAGTCAGGATGTCCTGTTAATTCCAATCCCTTAATAATTCTTGCCTCTAACACTTTTTCTTAGTACCAGAATAGCCATCTACTGGTCTCACCACCTCCAGCCACCCCCTCCAATCTATCTGCCACACTGCTACCACACGATAAAGCTTGCCTAAATTCCCAAATTCTCTGAAATGGCATATAAGATGGCTGCAAGATTAGACTCCTGCTTACCTGTCCAAATTCCTTCGTGCAGTTCTCTCAAGGGCACCTAGCCCTCTAGCCATATCAAATTCCTTAGAGTTCCCCATTTACAAAACACTAGTTCACATTTCTCTGGCTTTGCATATGCTTCTCAAAGAAAAATCTCCACCCCCATTCCCATCTGGTTAGATAAGAGTGATCCTCACTTTTCAAGACTCACTTCATTCAACAACTCAAGTGAAGCCAGCTCTCTTCCACTTCCCAAGGAGAGGCAGCTCTTTTCTATAGGCCCTTTGCTTCCTCTGCTATAGTAGGAATTTGGTACACAAGTTTTTCTTTACAACCTTAGTTAGTGACACAGATCCCAGAACATAAATGTTTATTGAAAGAACAAACAAATGACTGATGAAATGGCCTTGGACTGAATAATGAAATGACTACCAATGCTGACCACCCATCTTCCCTTTAGAGATCAGAAGAGTCAGTATTTTTTACAAAGGACTTTACTCCTACATGCCCTGAAAGAACAAAGGAATATAAGAATGTTGCCGCTCTAGGAACGTCTCTTTCATCCTTGCGAGTCTCCATCCTCTATAAAAATCGCCTTTATGATAAGAAGTGGAGGTGATAATTACTCATTAACATTTTTAATGATAAAAGTACTATATAGCCATTGTGGAAATATTAGAATGTAAAGAAAAGTAAAGGTATAAGTTGACCACAATCCCACCAAGCAGAAATAATCAACTATTGATAACATTTTTGAGATAGCCTCCTAAACTGATTTTTTATACCAAGATTATACTGCATGCAAAAATGGAACCACCTTATACAAACTATTTTTATAAGTGAATTTTCCATTTCACAATATTCTGTGTTGAATTATAATAACAATCTAGAATTATAATCACTTAAAATGGTTATTAAAAATGTAGACTGCTGGGCTTCATCTCTTGATCTGTTTAAACAACCTTAGAATAGAGAATCCTGGAACATTCATCTTAACCCTCTAAGTGATTCTTATGTACAGTAAACTTTGAGAGCAACCAACCACAGATAGTGTTTTTAAATCACTAGAGTAAAATGACAGAAAAGTGAAGGTTCCAAAGGTATTTATTTTGGCAGCACATAAGAGAGTATACGAGCTGCTACAAAATGGAAAATGGGTTACCATCCCAGTTGATGAGCCCATGGCACTCTGCAAATAGATTCTGAATAGCTAGTCTCAGGGATGTGGTGGTCATTCTGTATCAGCAAAGAGGTTGAAAGAGATAGTTTCCAAGGTCTGTCTCAACTGTAAGATCCTAAGACTGTAATTAAAGAATGTTAAGGCTAAATTATACTTTAGAGGCAAAAAAGAACAGCTACCTGGGAAGACAGTTATGGAACTGGCTGGGTATGATTTTGGGGCAGTGGTTTAGAGGTAAGGCAGCTCTCAAAGTTGACCAAAACTTTGCACATCATTAACTGAAAATACTTTTTTTGCTAGAAAAGATTAACAACTAACTTTTTTAAAGACTTTTAAACTGGTGCTCCTGTAGCTTAAAATGTCTTCCTTGATAGCACTAACACAAAGCAAGTAAAATCTAAAGGTCCTAGTTTAAACACTGAAGGACTGAGATACCTGGCCAGCTCAGCTGGTACAGCATGTGACTCTTGATCTTGGGGTGGTGAGTTCAAGCCCCACATTGGGGGTAGAGATTACATAATGAATGAATGAATGAATGAATGAATAAATAAGTAAGTAAGTAAAATCTTTTAAAACAGAAAAAAGAAAAAGAAACAGTGAAGGACCAAAATGTCTTTGGTATACCTGTCCCATTGCTACCAGTCTGGAAGGAGTCTCTAGAACTATGGCAATAATATCATAATCTAATAATAGTATAATGATAATAATAATACTGGTATTATTACCAGTAATCTAATTTAGCCTTTTCATTTTCAAGCAAAAGCCCCATAGAAGTTAGGTCTACAGAAGTTAAACCTAGAGAGTGTTAAGTTGTAAACTGACATGGCTAGTTGGTGACAAAATAATGACCCTTAGAATGCCACACTTCTGACTCCTACTCTAGTGTTTTGGGTATCAAAGATTTCTTACAATTGCGTTGTATTCACAATCCTAAATAGTTAGATATAAATCACAGAGGGCCAAGTGTTTGAAATTTTTCCATATAAAGATGCCATAGTGTAAACAAATGGCTTAAAATCATTGCATTTTAAAAGTAGATTGACGGGGCGCCTGGGTGGCTCAGTCGGTTAAGCGTCCAACTTCGGCTCAGGTCATGATCTCACAGTTCGTGAGTTCGAGCCCCACGTCGGGCTCTGTGCTGACGGCTCGGAGCCTGGAGCCTGTTTCAGATTCTGTATCTCCCTTTCTCTCTGCCCCTCCCCTGCTCATGCTCTGTCTCTCTCTGTCTCAAAAATAAATAAACATTAAAAAAAAAAAAAGTAGATTGACATTTCAAGGATAGCTGCAATAATGCTCCTTATGCTCTCTTCTCAGAGTTATAATTTAATTCCCTGCTTGGCAGGAAAATCAGTGATTACTCTCACTTCCTGACATTAAAAAAAATGCCTTCCAAAAAGACAAATAATATTTTCAAACATAGTGTTTGTGTTATACACACTTTATATATCTACCTATGAGTGTACATACACACATAGGTATTTTTGTGGTTATGGACATTTATAGGCACAGTACTTATGTTGTATATACATTAATTATAGAATACATAAGCTCTTTATTTTTTATAAAATATAATTTCTAATCTTAATAATGTTGTTTTTAAAGGTTAACCAGACTGACCCAAGCACCAAATATTTACAATAAAAATTGTATTTACAAATACCCAACTAAGGAATTTGAGAATCAACAGCCCAGGTGATTTCAGTAAGTCTCAACTCGAAACACCATCTACATGTCAATGGCTCTTAAGTTTGTATCTCTAGCCTAGACACTTCCCATGAACTGCCCACTCAATACACCTACTTTGATGCATCTCAAACTTAACATGTCCAAAATTAAATTCCTAATCTTCCTCCCTAAATTCTTCCTCTAATAGCTATCTTCATATCAGAAATGATAGGTCCATAAAAATAATAAAAAGTGGGGGGCACCTGAGTGGCTCAGTACGTGGAACATGCAACTTTCAATCTTGGGGTTGTGAGTTCAAGGCCCACGTTGGGTGTAGAAATTACTTTAAAAATAAATTAAAATTTTTTTAATTAAAAAAAAAAGAAAAGAAATGATAAGTCCATCCATCCAGTACCTCTCTTAACATCCTATATCCATCACCAAATCCTGTCCGTGTATTCCAAAATACATCCGGAATCCCAGCATTTTTCACTACTTTTGCCACTACAATCACCATTGCCTTTCTCAACAGTCTCCTATCTGGCCTTCTTGCTTCTACCTTTGCTGCATTGGTCTATTCTCCAAATAGCAGCCAGACTGACACATTATAAGCCTGTCATCACCTCCAATGACTTCCAATCTCACACTGAAAATAAGCCCTATAAAACACTCTGTGGTCTCCCCACCTCATTCTACCATCCCTCTGACTTAATTTCCTACGACTCTCCCACTTGCTTACTTCATTCCAACCACCCAGTCTACCTTGTTGTACTTTCAACATTATGAAAAAAGGAGTTCTATGCAGAAGGTTCTTTCCATAAACATCTTCATGGCATTTTCCTCACCTCCTACATATGTCACTGACAATGTCAAAGCATCACAGAGGTATTTCTTGACGAGCATCTATATCAGCCAGGATCCCAGAAAGAAATGTGTGCCACACTAAAAGAGCTAAAAGAATAAACAAGCGGAACGCACACTTCTCCCTCCCTCAACTCTTCTTCCAGGGGGCTTATTAATATAGTCTCTATTTGCCTCCCAGGGCAGAGAGCAGGATGGTGAAAGGCAGGGAACAGGCCTGGAGGAGACAATGTAAAGATACCCAAACTACTTCATTCCATTTCTCCCTAGCACTCAAATATTTGTTGAATGAATCAATATGATGCAATGGTGATTCGGCATTGAATGAGGCTGTAAACATGTATACAAAAAAACCCAAACCAAAAACAAACAAACAAACAAAACAAAAAAACAAAAACAAAAACTCCGCTCACTGTAAGTGACTGTAAGTCAAAAGGAGTCAGGAGACACCAACGTCATCCAAAGCAGAGACTAAGGAGGTTTTCATGAACTTGATATGGTAAATAAATTGTGAGGCATCTTGGATGCCTCGGGTTCTGCCTTATCGAACTTAAGGTTATTTATCACACTCACCAAAATACAGAAATATAAAAGAAAGAAGGTAAGTTCCTAAGTGGGCATTGCATTGACGGTATCCTCCCCGACATCCTAATGCCTTGCAGCTTATTTATGATGAGTTGATTCCTGATGTCTGATGCATACAACAGATGTTTCTAATAAAGGAAACAGTGGAACAAGAAGTCATACATATGTTATAATCTGAAAGGTAAGAGAATATTAAATGTTTAAATATCTGTCCTACATACTGGTATCTACCATGAATAAATCAAGCAAGGCTTCTCATGAGACATTTCATCCCTGTGGCAGGGGTTCATTAAAGAAAAGGTCTTTGAGGAACAAACATTAGTAGAAGCTCTGACTCCCTGGTTTTCTAAATTATTTGTGACATCTGGGCACTAGCGCGCAGCAATAACAAAAGCATAACTTCTTTTATTGGAGTTTCCCAGACTCCTCAAAGATGGTGCAACTACAGAACAAGATAAAGCAATGGGACAAAAGAGCACACATCTGTTTCACATCTAAAAACTGAAGAATTCATGTTGGTGGAGAATTTAACAAGTAATATATTTGCTGATTCTAGTAGCACCCAGGCCACCCCCAAAGAAAAGGGAAAAAAAAATAAACAAGCAGGGTAACATATCATTTGGAGAAACACAGAGAAAAATAAGAGACAATACCCTTAGAAGAGATCTCTCATACCCGCTCCCAGCTTCACTAAGAGAAGAATCTCATTCACTGATGACCTCTTTCTGTCTTCATTCTCCTGAAAGGGAAGATGGTGCTAAGCAAGGCTGATGGAAGACAGCAATAGATTGAGTTGCTGTGGTTTCTGAAATGTACTCTAACCCTAAACCATAGCCTTCCATACTCCAGTGTCACTCTTACAACCTATTTTCATCCTAGTAAATACTTTTTTCCCCTGAAAAGAAATCAATTATGTTACTATGATGGATCTTTAATTTAAGAAGTTAAAAAAGTAATTTCTGAAAAGGATCTTTGGGTTCCTGGGGAAAAGCCCCCATTTCATATGCTGCTCATTCAGGGGCAGGTCCAAGGATTATAAACTTTAAAGCGTATATATACAATGGGGGCAGGGGAACCCTTGAGAAAATAAATTTTAAAATACTGCAAATAAATAACTTGACAGTTATCACAAAAATGACAGTATCCAGAAAAATTGCCTATGTTTCAAATAATTCCTAGATATGCTTTGGTATACGTTTTTTGGTATACTTTTACACTTACTTCGTTTTGCTTTGACTCATACATTTTGGTTGCCTCTTTGTATTTCAAAGATCTTATGATGTTTTCTACCAAGAGACTAGAAAGAAACGTTCATCTTGTCTCTATCAGGGTTAATCAAAGTTTTGTCATTGTTTCTCCCCTATCCATGTTTTCCAGGCCAGGTGCTCTAGGACACACACATATCACAAAATGACCTTGGCATGTACTTTCACTCATCACACTGGGTATGTAGGCTCAGTAAGCAGTCGAAAAGATCCCTGGAAGACATTCCTTTACCAGGACAGTAGAAATAACTTAATTATACACTGAGGAACTTGGAACCACATATGACCATATGAAATTGCCAATGTTCAATCATCTTTGACCTCCAAAAATGACAATTTCATATGGCTCACACTAATATATCCCACTAAGCCCAAAATAAATGTATCTCCAACTCAGCATCCTGTTAGCCAGAATCCAAAATTGCCAGTGACCGCTCTAACACACTTCGCGCTAGGGAAAATACAACAGAGGGGCACAGAAGTACAAAAAGACCACAATCTTACCTGATGAGTTTAAAACAGCTGCACATTTTAGATGCGATCGTGTGAATAAGCCCCAGGGTTTTAGACAGAGCCTGGGGAAGTAAGAGGCCCTGAAGCCTAAGGTCCATTGACTTCCCAGTAAATCACCTCTGCAATCCCAATTCTCCCACCCAAAATTTTGTCAGCGGAGCTGTAACCTACGAGGCACATCAGAAAAGCAAATACACCTCTTTTCTCTCAAGGAAATAGTTCCCACATGGCACATAGAAAGGATTCCCAATTTATAGGCATAAGCTGAGCAGGCCTTCTATGTCCATTACTGGATTCAAATAATCCTGTCCAGAATGATAAAAATTTCTGTGAAACCAAGAGTCCTTTGTTAGCACAGGCCTCTCATCTCCCTATCATTATTCCCTGGGGCATTCATCAAACGCATGTTCTGTACAGCAGGCACCTTGCCTTCATGTGAACACTTGTAAAACACAGCACCTCTGATAAAAATAGTCTCAATGCAAAATGTAACCTTGTGGTTTATCTGGAATCTGACACCAGGCTATTTGCTAACTGGCCTTCTGATGAAATAGCTTTCTGGCCATATGCTTTTTCAATCTGACACAAAATGCCACACAGAGAACAGAGTTCAGCTGAAGCTCTCAACCCATTTTAACAAAAATCTTGGTGTGTGTGTGTGTGTGTGTGTGTGTGTGTGTGTGTGTAGCATGCGTGTGCTATTTTACCGGTTAAGTCTCTCAACCGCAGACTATACAGGCAGACCGTTAACCTCCAGGATTCTGCTGAGACGGCAGTGCGTCCAGGGGACTGTGCTGAATCTACACAACAGCCACCATCTGTTGCAGCGCTTCGAGGAACATTGTCAGCAGCATGAAACACAGTGTCAACCCTAATCATTAAAGGGCTGCTTTGGAAGTTAAAGCCAAAAATGGAAATATTCCAGGTCATTAACACCTGGCTTCTTTGCAATAATTGAGAACACAGATATAATATTAATATATTATTAGTACCAAGTATTCATTCCATTTATATTTCAAAAGATAGCAAATACAATCAATATATAGATCCAGATGGGGCAGAATCTTGGCCACGACACTAGCTGAGACACTGGCATTGATAAGAGTAATGAAACCTTCATTTATTGAGAGACTACTATGTGTCAGACTCTGTGTGAGCTGCTGTAGACATAGTGTCTTAATTTTTCCATTACCCCAAGAAGAGAGGTATTATTATTTAGAAGGTAAACTACTTTAACTCCCTAAACTTCATTTTTCTATTCTGTAAAACAATGATAATTTCACTTATTTTGCAAGATTTTAGTAAACATTAAAGATAACATAGATAAATAATGAGCACCCAAATAGATGTACAAATAAAAAAATCTGTTATTAAAATATTATTAAATGCTTAAAGTTTATGCAGACTACACACACACACACACACACACACACACTAAAATATTAGCTCTAGACTCAATGTGTATAACATACAGTACAGAAAACTTCAAACATCCCATCAGATGATGTAGGACACCACCTCGCTGATTCCGCAGATTTAAAGAATAAGCTAACAAAAACAAAACAGAGCAGCTGTGTGAGTACATCATCATTCAAATTAGTCAGCATGTATTAAAAGCCTACTCTAGTATAGTAAGAAACTGCAGAGAAAGTCTTAACACAATGCTCCTGTAACTGTATTTAAGGATACAGAACATATACAGGTAATACATTATTCTGTCATTTAGAGCAATGTATACAAGAATACTAATGAAATGAGTGGCAAAACAAAGCATTAGTCGACACACACAGAAATCAAGGATCTCTGAAGAATAAGAGCTGAGAAACATTTGTACTCAGTATACAATTTTCAAACTAAAGCCTACCTTTAATAGGAAAGTAAGGACTACATGCTAAGTGACAAGGTGAGTTAGCTGTCCTATTCCAAATAGTCAATACTATCCCTATGGAGAGTTATTACCACCCTCTCTGGGTATCACCCCTCCCTTTATCCCCTGCTATGTGACTATTAGCCAAAACACCTCAAAGGTAAATAGGAGAAAAAGCACATACTGGCTCTATTGTTCTATAAATTTCCCTAGTAGCCCTATAAATTTAGCATTAAAAATCATAGCAAGAATAAAAATCAGTAATAATGAAAATTCAAATTTACTAGAATACTGTATTATTACCACCTACATCAGACTAAAATGTCTTCCTTAAATCACAAACATGGATATTCAAAAACAAAGGAGGTAAGAAAGCTTACTGAAAAAAAAACCCTCACCTTTAAATGGTTGAGAAAAAATGTATATACACATGTGTATATACTACTCAAATACATCATATACATACACACATACACACACATTGAACCAGAATGAATGACAATATAAATGAGGTAAGATACTAACAAAAGGTTAACATAGGTAAAGGAAATCCCTTCCACTATTCTTACAAATTTATTCTAAGTTTGAAATTATTTCCAAATAAAGAATTACAAAAGGAAAGCTAGCTAAAAAACATTTAACCATAAAACAAAGTAAAAGTTAAATGTCAAAATGCTTATTTCTTCCTCTTAAAATTCAAGAACAACTACTCTAATAATATCATTAACCATTATCTAAAGGAGCATTCAAAAACTTAGGAAAGTTACAGTCAATGAGGAATATACTAGTTCAGTAGAGAAAACCATAGGATTTTTTTTTCTGACATAATTCTCCTGAGTATAAATACAAATCTCTGACAAAAATGACAAAGAAAATCAAACCTAAAATAATTATGTTTGACCAGACATGAGACTGTACAAGGCATGAGGTAACAACAGCCATGACTTAAACATTTTATTTGTTTTCCTTTTAATATCTCATCATATTAATAGCTACCAGTCTGAACTATAATCAGGAATTGCTTTCTCCAAGGAGTCCACCAATTATAGTCATGACCTCATATATTTCTGGCAAACGTGGGTGCCCCAGAATCTCCCAAGTTAGAGGATATCAACACGATTTGGTATAATCCACTTCAAGGATATACATACAGATGTCACTGCACTGAGTTTTAGAAAATGTATATTAATAAAAGTTTCATTGTGAAATAACATTATTTAGCACCAACACACTTGCCATTGATTTCAGATTAGAAATGAGATGAAGCTTCTAAAGGAAATCAATTTTTGAATTGGTTAAGTAATTAGGCTGAGGTACAAACTTAAAGGATCCTAAGTTGCTATATTCAGTGTCTTAAAAGTTCTAGTTGAAATAAACAAGCATCTATGGGAGAAAAAAAATCTTCAGGTATCATTTAAAAGGAGGCTCTTTGGGGGTGCCTGGGAGGATCAGTCGGCTGAGTGTCCAACTCTTGATTTCAGCTCAGGTCATGATCCTGGGGTCATGGGACTGAGCCCTGCATCAGGCTCCGTTTTGGGCATGGAGCCTACTTGGGATTCTGTCTCTCCCTTTGCCCCTCCTTGACCCCCTCTCCCAGAACACACACACTGTCTCTCTTATTCTTCTTGAAAAGACAGCATTGAAAAGTTTGTTGGTACTTTATATGTTCACTAAGCAATTATTGTTACAGGTGTAGTTTCAGAATGTTCCCTGGAAAATGATTCAGAGGCATCAGAACTTCTTCAACAAATTTAATTAATAGCACTGACATTCAGTCATCGCTCATTTAGTCCTGTGTAAATACAAAAAAAAAAAAAGTGCTCAGAGTAATTACAAACACCTCTGTGTGTGCACCAGCAGCATGAGGTTCCATACTTCTTTAGAGATTAGGATGTCTTATAATTATATCACTTTTCCTATTTTTGTCATTAGCCCTTTGGACTAAGCTTAAGACATATATACCTGGTACTAAATTTGAGTATGTCATATATGTTGCAATAACAAGGTTCCATTTGAAGATATAAGAAAATATAAAAGCAAATTATTATATATTATTACAATCAGGAGCCTAACCACATAATTCAATTATTAGATTATCAACAAATTAATAAATCACTTGGTATCTATTTGCAAACATGCTATGTTTTTCCTGGATGGTAACTTGCGGCACAGAAGGTAAAACATAGAAGAGTGACAGACTGAGATGTTCTATCATCTCCGGACACATACCGTAGCCATTTCCCCCCTAACAACTGGAAAACTAGCATTAGGAATCCTAAGTGACCACAGAGGGCTCTAAAAGCCAGTGGGAGGAACTACACTTAATGGGTACATACAGGTTTGAAAACAATAGGAAAGCACTAATTAAAAAAAGAAAACTCCTCTCCCCCTAACTTTGTGTGTGTGGGTGTGCATATATGTGCATGCATGCCCCCCCCAAACACACACACAAGCAATCTTCAAACATCACCTCCGTGGTGCATTTTCGTTTGATTCCCACACACAAACTCCTTAACTGTGCACTTTACTGGAGACGGAAATTATTTCTCTGTGGGTGGCAAAAGCATTGAGATTCTTCCTGATATTGTTTGAATAAATATTAAAATAATATTCCTTCATAAACAAGTGGTTATTCATCCTTCAAACATTTATTGCCAATTGCAACTTTGTGTGCAAGGAATGGAGGCCCTAGAATATAAAAGAATAATATCACAACACGGACCTGCTCATGGCAGTTACACAGGGAACAGATCAGTGTTTGGACTCTAAAATTATTTCCCAAAAATAAATAAATTAAATAAATTAACTAATAAAATAAAATAAAATCCATGCCTTTCCTCTACACTGAGATTGCATCTAACTATTAAAAAAAGAGAGGCGCCTGGTTGGCTCAGTCGGTTAAGGGACCGACTCTTGATTTCTACTCAGGTCATGATCGCATGGTTCTTGAGTTCGAGCCCCATGTCAGGCTCTGTGCAGTACAGAGCCTGCTTGGAATTTTCTCCCTCCCTGTCTCTCTGCCCCTCCCTCTCTCTGTCTCAAAATAAATAAACTTTGAAAAGAAAAGGGAAGAAAAAGAAAAGAAAATAAGTAGTACAATGGCAATTCACAGAGAAGATGAATATTACACCTTGTTTGTGTGAGGTTAAAAGAGAACCTGAAAAGCCTAGGTGAGAGGTAAAATGTGAGCTGAACCTGGAAAGGGGTATAGATATTAACAGACAAATGAGTTTATTCTAGTTTTCAAAAAGAATGTGAACAAGAAGAGAGGACAACAGCAAAGGTAAAATCTCAAGCATTCAATGACTGTCCAATCAGTGTAGAATACAAGAGCCATCGAGAATGTCTGAGGACAGAGGCACATGGTGCTGGGAACACAAAGGAGAGATAAAGAGGTCTTTGCAAGAGTGAGATGCTGAAGCCTTCTGACCAGGAAGAGACTAGATCAGAGCTGCAATGAAGTAGAGTGGGAGAATACCAAAGGCTAAGAGGAAAGTTAAGAAGGAATTTCAAGCAGCGCAGCAAGAGGTAGTGAAGGCCAGAATCAGGGTCAGAGAAGTAGTGGGAATGGAAACTAGCAGACTCTAATGTACCTCTCAGCCATAAAGTCTACATTTTAAATAATGTGACCTTTACTACAAAGAGCTAAGTGAAGGTGGCATAAGAAACTTTAGTCAATATGCATTTCCAAAATAAACCTCCATGACACAGCTGAAATAACAAAGGTAGGGGAAGATCCACAGTATGTGAGAAACCAAAACAGCTAAAGAATAGCCGGGTAAAAGGTTAGCTACAAATGTGGGACATCATAATCCACCATGAATATTATAGCCAGCCACATGTTATAAACTGTTTTTAATGTTATTTCTGTGGAAATGTAGAATTAAACAAGCTAGAATCAAGTTCAACTCTCTCCTTTACTCTAAGGTATTACTAAAGTTTATGTCATGAAAAGAACACAATGAAGCTGGGGTGCCTGCATGGCTCCGTTAAGCTTCTGACTCTATATTGGCTCAGGTCATGATCTCAGGTTCATGAGTTCAAGCTCCATGTAGGGCTCTGCGCTGACAGTATGGAGCCTGCTTAGGATTCTCTCTCTCCCTCTTTCTCTGCTCCTCCCCCACTCATGCATGCTCTCTCTCTCTCTCTCTCTCTCTCTCTCTCAAAAATAAAAATAAATAAACTTTAATTAAAAAAAAGAACAGGGGAGCCTGGGTGGCTCAGTTGGTTAAGCATCCAACGTCAGCTCAGGTCATGATCTCACAGTTTGTGAGTTCAAGCCCTGCATCAGGCTCTGTGCTGACAGCTCAGAGACTGGAGCCTGCTTCGGAATCTGTGTCTCCCTCTCTCTCTGCCCCTCCCCTGCTCATGCTCTGTCTCAGAAATAAATAAAACATTTAAAAAAATTAAAAAGAAAAAAAAGAACACAATGAAGCCATATTGTTACTTCCTTTATAATTCCACCTAACAGCCAAGATCAACAGCCTCCCCTACCTCAAAGAACAGTTCTAAGACATAAATGTATTAAACTCAATTATATTCTACAAGGACTAGTATTTTATGGGGATCACTACGTAAAAAAGTTTTAAATAATGAAGTAGAAGAATTTTTGGTCATGTTCTGGAAATTTCCTACTTATAATCTGAAGACTCTGCAAATCAAAGGGTAAGTTTTATAATTCACAAATTATCTCCCTCAAATCAGTCTTTCCCAAAATGTAGTAAGTGATATAATAGATGACTTTAAGTGATTCCTGAGTAACCTTTCCTGTAACACTTTTTATTTCACTATTAAAATACATGTATTAAAAAAGTATAGACCACAATAGGATACTTTCCTTTTAAATATATTTGTTTTTAAAAAAAGGTTTATTTGAATAAATATATTAAAAGGTACAGAGGTGATATTCAAATATTTCCAGTGATAGAATAAAAACAAACATAAAAAACTGTTGTAGCAGGACACTGCATAGTTAGATTTTAATATCCACTAAACAAAGTGGCATAGATATTTTTATCAGTGTTACTTTTTAGTAATTTTTACTTGATCTCAAGTTTATGGAGAATCAAGTCTCTTACTTAAATCAGAATTAGTATTAAATGTAATATTGATAACTAGAATGTGATTTATATTAGTTTGAAAACAAAGAAAATACTTCCTCTTTCTATCGGATTTGCTATTTCTAATCTTTAAACTTGTATTAGGAAAAACATAAATTATAAAAGCAGAATCAGAAATTACAGATTTCTGTAACAGATGGATTGAAAACAGCAAAATGAATTGATACATTAAAATTAATACAAATCTTGGATTTCAAATTCAAATTTTAACTTCAAAAAATGTTAAGTATTGTTTCTGTAAAGGAAGTGACTTAAACACATGTTGGGAAAAGCCTGAATTAAATAATTCTTTTAAAATAGCCTATAGTACAAATCTGTTTTAAAATCAACAGGAAATTAATTAAACAAGAATATATACCAAGTGTGGAAATAAGACCATTAAGTCAAAAAATACAGGAAACACTGTTTGAAGTAGCCTAAATTTCATTGTGATTGTCAGTCTTTTTGTTCTTGGCCCTTTTTTGGGAGATGTGCCAAAATGTTAACTTTCAAAGATAAACGCATCTGAAAACATCTCCTAATTAGTACACGGGAACAATTTTTTGTTATGTTTATTTATTTATTTTGAGCAAGAGAGAGTGCATGCAAGCACACAGGGCAGAGACAGAGAGAGAGAGGGAGAGAGAGAACCCAAAAACGCTCCTGGCAGGAGCGCAAAGCTCAATGTGGGGCTCAATCCCAGGAACCGTGAGCTCATGACCTAAGCCAAAATCAAGAGCCAGACACTCAACTAACTGAGCCACCCAGGCATCCCTGCAAATTTTAGATAAAACAAAATCTAAGTTTATATTACTTCCATTTAAAATGAATATTATTTTCACATATTTGAAGATAAATGTTGAGGGATTTTGTATGGAAAAAATCCATATATATTTAGACCTAATGATGCCAGAGCTATTCTGGAAGGTTGTTTTGTTTAGTTTAATACCTCCAAAAACGTGTTTACATGATGCACTGCAGTAGTCCAAATGCATTTTTTTTTAAGTATAAAGAAGTAAAGTGGTAAGTGAACTTTTTTGTCAAGACATAAGAAAGGTCTGATTTCAGGTCACAGATAATCATGTAGATAAGTGAGGACATTTCTTTCAAGTTGGAGAGGCCTTACATCAGCAAATATTTTCATTTTTCCTTCTATATAACTGTGACACATGTATCTACTATCAAGGAAGTTAAAGTCAATTATACATATATGGAGTGAAGGTTTAACAGTGTTGTATTTTATCACAATTTTAATGACTTCAAAATATGTTATGGATGGGTTTAGTGTTAGCTACCTATCCCTGCAAAATATATGTCAGAAAAAATATCATGAGTTTTGAAATGCTATTAAACCATGGTTCTCGGGAGGGTGATTTTACACTCTCAGGACATTTGGCAACAACTGGGGATGGTTTTATCTTCCTAGGGGGCATTTGTATCAACCAAAGATGCTTCCTCCCAACTCCCACAACCAGAGGACATTGAGCAACATCTGAAGATATTTTTAGTTATCACAATTGGAGGCATAGTGCTGGCATCCAGTAGGTAGATTCCAGGGATGCTGTTAAACATCCATCCCACGATGCACAGAACAGCCTCTTCCTCCTGCTGGACAACAAAGAATGATCTGGCCTTACATGTCAAAACTGCCAAGGGTGAGAAATTCTGTACTCAACACATCACCATGAAACATGTTCTACATGTTAGGGTCAAAGACAGAAGATAGGAAAAGCACAGAAGGTCAAAGAAGAGGCAAGATAAGATATAAAAGAAAGATCAGAATCCATTAAAGAAAAACATAAAGTATTTTCTAAACAAACATTTACTGTATGGCTAATATGAGAAATGCAAATATGAGGCCAAACTAGTAATGATCACAAACATACAGAAAGAATGTGAGCAAATTTGACACGCATTTATAAAAGAAAAAGGACGCCTATTTTTTTTTAAGCTACATTTCTGGCTTGTTGATGAATGAACTGACTTTCATACAATTATTTTACTGTCTAGTGGACATGTTTCCCATTCCTCATAGATGCTATGCCAAGAATATGCTAGAGTTAACTGGGGGAGATGCATATTAAGCAGCAGTGCCACTTGGATAGATTGTCCAAATTATAGTGACCTTGAACTGTACAAATCAAAACTCTTTAATTCCAACAATGCTAATCTCTTCCAATACAACTAAAAGAATATATATTACAATCTCACCTTTTTATCATCAAGGTGTGTACATTTGTAAATAGACAGAATTTATGTTATAATGATTCATACTAACCTACTAAAAGATTTTACCTCAGTGGGGAATGGATGTAAGGGGGTGAGGGTGGGAAGGTAAACAGTCATATTTTGATCTCTAGAACTTAGGAGTATCTGAATCTTTTACAATGGGAATGCATTCATGTAAAATAACATTTTTTTAAATAATGAATTTACCCCAAAGCAAAATGCAAAAATTCTTCTATAGTCTGCAAATATTTAATACAATGTCTTGCTTTATATGAGATACAAATTGTTTAAAAGTTGCAGTAACAGCTTTAATCATATTCCTAAAAAGGAATCTGCAAAGAAATCTTAGAGTTTATTTCATAGGTTTAAAAAATGTTTGGAAAACAAATATCACTCATAAATAAAGAGATGTATTGAGTTAAATTTCCAATTGTGGTGTTTACCAAAAGAAAAGAACAATTGAATGCCATCAGCACACCATTTTTACTACGGAATTTTATTGATATTTTTATGTTGCTACATCTCTGAAAATTAACCAACTGATACCATTAGAGTATTTTTAGGAAGTTAGAAATTCTTCCAATAGTTATAAAAGGAATGTTTATCACCTCTGAAATGGATTCCATAAATGTTTTACAACTTTTATGAGGGTTATTTTGATTCAGTAAAATAGTATATATAGCAATAATCAATGAACAGTTAAAGAAATAATTTAAATTTTCTCTATCCTGCTTTATTTAGTTTTGAGCAGGAATAACTGCAGTTTGTATTTTATGATTGATTTTTCTCATTTATTAACATATCATTTGAGGGACAAAATATGAATTAAAAGGAAATCAGTTATTTCACCCCCTAAAATTGGGAACATATCATAAATTTTTCTCATTCAGCAATCAAGATAATTTACGATAAACAGACAAATGACACTTTGGCCAGGCCTGAAGGTTAGCTTACCAGGTGCAAAAACGAACAATGAAAAACTGGAAATAGAAACGCTATATTCATAAAATCAATCTCCTTATGGAACTATAATTTCATTTATAGATAAATATCTCTTGTTCCATCTAATATCATCTTCCATGTGATATCATATCACAATATAAAAAAATAACACTTTTGCTAAGTTTATGGCATATTTTAAAATATAGATATGTCTTTATAAAAATATACCTTAGTCACTTGCTTATATGATTAGGTATATTATTATAAATTATAAATAAAATCAGCATCCTCAACTTTCCAAGAAGAATTATCCATTAATATGGCACCAACCAATAAATCACAAACATATTCATGGGTGCCTGGATGGCTCAGTCAGTTGAGCATCCGACTCTTAATTTTGGCTCAGGTCATAATATCACCAGTTTGTGAGATCAAGCCCCACATCAGGCTCTGCACTGACAGTGTGGAGCCTGCTTGGGATTCTCTCTCCCTTCTCTCTCCATCCCTCCCCTGCTCAGGCAAATGCTCTCTCTCTCTCTCTCTCAAAATAAATAAACAAAAGAAAGAAAGAAAGAAAGAAAGAAAGAAAGAAAGAAAGAAAGAAAGAGAGAAAAAGAAAGAAAGAAGAAAGAAAAAGAAGAAAAGAAAGAATGAAAGAAAGAAAGAAAGAAAGAAAGAAAGAAAGAAAGAAAGAAAGAAAGAAAGAAAAGAAAAAAGAAAAGAAAATGTTTCGGGGCACCTGGGTGGCTCAGTCAGTTAAGCATCCAACTCTTGATTTCGGCTCAGGTCATGATCTCATGGTGCGTGCGTTTGAGCCTCCTGTAGGGTTCTGCACTGGCAGCAGGGAGCCTGCTGGGGATTCTGTCTCCCTCTCTTTCTGCCTCTCCCCTACTCATGCTCTCTCTCTCAAAATGAACATTAAAAAAAAAGAAAATGAATTGTTTACTAATATAACTATATTCAACATACAGATGTAGGTTTAAAATTTTTTTTTTAACGTTTATTTGTTATTGAGTGACAGAGAAAGACAGAATGTGAGCAGAGGAGGAGCAGAGAGAGAGGGAGACACAGAATTGGAAGCAGCTCCAGGCTCTGAGCTGTCAGCACAGAGCCCAATGTAGGTCTCGGACTCACAAACCGCGAGATCATGACCTGAGCTAGTCACTCGCTTAATCCACTGAGCCACTCAGGCTCCCCCAAATGTAGGTTTATAATGTTTGTCATGAAATGCTTTTCTAGTAATACTAATATAACTGCCTAGTACCAGTTTTCATCAATGTAGGAAAATTCATTTTGTCAAAATTGATTGTATCTGTTGATATTTACTTCTAGGTACCCCTACTTCAAATTCAAGATGGTATGAAATCAGAAAAGCCCAAATTGAAGTCATAAATAACAGGTAACTAACTCTACAATACAATTGTGGTTACATTTAAGAATGACCTTATGGAGGGGCACCTTGATGGCACAGTTGATAAAGCTTTCAAGTCTTGATCTCGGCTCAAGTCATGATCTCATGGTTCATGAGTTCAAACCCCTATTGGGCTCTGTGCTGATGGTGTGGAGCCTGCTTGGGATTCTGTCTCTCCTTCTCTCTGCCCCTCCCCACTTGTTCTTGCTGGCTGGCTCTCTCTCTCTCTCTCTCTCTCTCCCCCTCAAAATAAATAAATAAGTTAAAAAAAAAAAGAATGACCCTGTGGAAACAAATTGCAGTGATATTCTTTGGAGAATTAGGGATAACCTAGGGAGGCTTGTAGTATCTTGTCATTTGGCCAAGGATTGAAGTTCATTTTGCCAAACCTATGAAATCCTTAATCTGTTTCTGGGATGGAGCTTATAACCGTGGAAGCTGTAACCCCAAGATGAACTTTAAACTCTGGTCAGCTAAACTGGCCAATTCTAGAAATGCCTGCCTTATATTAGGTGCAATTTGGTCTTTAACAACACAGAACTGTTCTTTTAAAATATTTGGCAAGTCAGTTCTTTCTTTTCCATCCCCCATATAATGATTCTAGTTTAGATCTCTATTATCTACCTCCTGGGTAGAAAAGACTTACCTTTGGAATGGAGACTTTAGGTTCATATTTGGGTTCTTCTCAGTCTCTTTTGTTGGCTTTTCATTTTCTGATTCCACTTAACTATCAGTGCTCGCAAAGGTCTGACCTAATGGCACTAACAATCATCCATTCTTACAACATCCAAGTACGTTTCTATACCCTGGGATTTATCCTTATTTCCAAATGGCATATCCAACTTGCCATAGTGTATTTCCCCTATAATCGTCCCCATACAACTCAACCTCAAAAATCCAAAGTGGAATTCTTAGTCTTTTCCTCCAATCACACTATTTGTCCCATATGTCCTTGTCTTGGTGAAAAGTAGCACCATCTAGTCAATCTGTTGAAGTCTGCACATGATCCTCATTATTCCTTCTTCCTGAAATGTTCACATCCAATCAGCCAACATTCTATACATGAAACATCACTCCAATTCAGTCTTCTCCAATTTCACTGATATCTCCTACATTTGGGTCCTCATCATCTTTCATCTAGACTATTTTAACATTTCCTAAGATAGTTCCATACCACTATTTCCACCCTTCTTCATTCCATCTTGCCCAAAAGCTGTGAGGTTTCGTAAGTGTAAAGTTTATCATGTTCCTTACCTCCTTTTAATTTACTGTATTCTGTTTGAAAACCTTGAGGGACTCCCCACAGTCCACCGTGACAGTGCTCTAACAGAGGCACATGTATACTTAGGGAAGTATAACATCAAGCCAAGGAGTAAACAAAGTCACAAGATAAATATTCCATAAATCTGGAAGATTGGTATTGCCTCACTATAATTAAAATACATTAGTTTTACTTTAAAACAAAGTTTATGGAGTAGAAGGTCAGATTCAAGTGAATTTGAGACTTCAAAGAAATTCCACTTGAAACAGATAGGCTAAGCTTGTGAATCATTGCTTCTCTGATATTAGGATACTTTGAAGGAATCTAGCACAGTAGCTGGCACATAAGAATAAAGTTAGAAAAGTGTTTTAAATGATGGTCTGCATGATTAAATGTAGAAATCTCTAGCTTTAAAGAACTTAGCAAATAATTATTGGGTTTCCCTTATTTTACAACTATTGAAAAAAAATTCAATGGAAGCTGATCACCCCATTGAAATTTCAATTATTATCATGGTTGGAAATCCATGGAAATAGAAATCTTCTTATCCAATACATTCTTCTATAGTAGCCCTGACCCATAGCTACTCAGCCTTTCTCCAAATAGGTTCAGCAACAAAACATCACTATTGAGTAATCAATTTGATTCTTTTTCAGAAGCTTCTTTCTTACACTGGGTTGGAATCTGATGATAACATAACTTAATTTCTTCCTAATACAGAAACCATACATGATGTTATATCTCACAAAATACAAGACTGAAAAAGAAAAAATGCCATTGGATTCAAACTGTGGAAAGGACCAATTCCAAAAATAACAATGTAACAAGACCAACTTTATTTATTGATTCTCAGAATCTTTCTGGTAATCTGCTAAGAAGGAGACTAAGGAAATCCAATGCGGCCTGCTCTCCAAACCCAATACGCAGTGTGAATTCAAAATCTTGGGGCCATGGGAAAAGGGGGCATACGAGAAAACCTACATAAAAATCTGCTGGTATCACTAAAGATTTTTGCTTTTATACTACTCAGTGATGCATACAAGCTTCATATTATTATCTTCATTTTGAAAAAAAAAAATTTTAACATTTATTTATTTTTGAGAGACAGAGAGAGACAGAGCATGAGTAGGGGAGGGGCAGAGAGAGAGGGAGACACAGAATCCGGAGCAGGCTCCAGGCTCCAAGCTATCAGCACAGAGCCTGATGCGGGGCTCGAGTTCACAAACTGTGAGATCATGACCTGAGCCCAAGTTGGACGCTTAACCGACTGAGCCACCCAGGTGCCCCGATATTATTGTCTTCATTTTGCATTCAAGAAAATAATACCCCCAAGATCCCTAAACAAGGAAATGATGGATCCACAGGTAAGACTACACACCATAGGAAAACATATAGTAAGGGGTCAGGTTTATATGTATCTTGGTTAAGTCTTCACTAACTCATCTGGGGTCTTCCTTCGTAACATCCCACAAGCTACACACTGTACTTCATCTTTTCTTGCGAACATTCAATACTTAAGATGTACTGAGGGGGGTAGAGTTCATAAACAAAAGCAAAACAAAGCCCCAGTATGTTTCTGCTTTGAGGGTTTCTTTTTTCTTTTCTCTTTTCTTTTCTTTTCTTTTCTCTTCTCTTCTCTTTTCTTTTCTCTCTCTCTCTCTCTCTCTTTCTTTCTTTCTTTCTTTCTTTCTTTTTCCTTCTATAGTTCTTTGTTTTCAAATTTTAGCCAGGGGACATTTCTTTAAAAAGTATTACTGGAGAGGGGCACCTGGGTCGCTCAGTCAGTTGAGCGTCCAACTTCAGCTCAGGTCATGATCCCACAGCTCGTGGGTTCAAGCCCAGTATCGAACTCTGTGCTGATAGCTTGGAGCCTGGAGCCTGCTTAGGATTCTGTGTCTCCCTCTCTCTCTGCCCCTAACCCACTCAGATTCTGTCTCTGTCTCTCTCAAAAATACACAAACATTAAAATTTTTTTTTTAGAAAAAGTGTTACTGGAGAAAATGGTCAAAAGCTGATTTTTGTAATGTTTTAATTTTAATGCCTTAAAGAGGAGAATTCATATTTAAAAGACTTTTCTGGGATAAACATTTTCATGTGCCAAGTTACAAAACAAAATGCAGCATGCTCTTAGCCTTTCATGGAAATGGTGCATTTTAAACATCAGACCTGAAAAATAGATTCCATCCTTGAGATTCAAGTGACTTTATTGTGTATCTAGACATCAAGAAGAGACTCAAAGACAGAGCCTCTTCTCAGATGCAAAATAAGCTAAGGCCAGGCACACGTGGGTGCTAACGTGTATCCAGAAAATAAGGCAGGAAATAATGACCTAAATAATCCAACCTGCAGGCATCCAGTCATCATTGACACAGCCGTTCAATCAAAATGAACCAAATCTTGAAAGTGCTAAGAAGGATAAAGCAAAACGGCGTAGACGGGTGCTGATCAGTTTATAATGCACTCATTCTTTCTCAGTCTGTCTCCTACAGAAAAATTGTGACTCTGCCAGAAACCACTGCCAAATGATTTAGGTTTCTCTACTTATTTTCTGTTCAGATGTCAACAATCCACAGCACTCCACATTTATCTTAATGGCAACATGATTTGAAATTATGAAATTATATCTACAGGATTCTCCTCCCCAAGCTCTTCCTGCCTCCATCCCAGTACACCACCTAAAATCAGTTGCTGTACATCTGTATATTGTGTGAAAAAAAGTCAAATTACAAACTAGTGTGTTGTATGTGATCCCAACTATATCTTAAATATTAAGAAAAATGTAATTAAACTGGCCGGATCATTTTTGTTCCTTCTTACTCTTCAGCATTCTTTAACTTGTTTTGATAGCGCCCAAATATTTATGTATATATGCTAAAAACATTAACAAGAGTTTTCCCCTATGTAATTTTAGGGTTAAGGATTTCTTATGTGGTTCACATTAATATTTTATATTACAAATTTTACTCCATGACATTTTGTTCGTATATAAATAAAAGAACCAAAAAGTACTCTACAAAGAGAAAATGTATCTCAGTTCAAATTACACAATGTTTTAAACTAGGGTGGTTTCTTTTTTTTTTTTTTTTCTTTTCACAGAAAATGCATAGCTTTTGATAGAGAGGTAGCAAAAAACAGGCATTCTTTCTGCATCTCTCTAGTTTTTTTCTAAATGTTTATTTATTTATTTATTTTGAGAGATAGAGAATGAGAGCAGGTGAGTGGGGGAGGGGCAGAGAGAGAGGGAGAGAAAGAATACCAAGCAGGCTCCACATTGTCAGTGCAGAGTCCAATGCAGGGCTCAATCTCACAAAGCATGAGATCATGACCTGAGAGGAGATCAAAAGTCAGATAATCAACTAACTGAACCACCCAGGTGCCCCTACACCGCTCTAGTTTTTTACTTTTTCTAAGTTGCAAATGACATACTACATTGAAGTTATTCCATTGGTACTTATAGTTTAGGATAGATTAATTTACATAAAACAGCATATTTGTTAATCAGACTGAAAACCACATATATTTTGCTATTGTTAAATACAGCAGCACAAAAATTATACTTTTTCTGCATAATAATGCTAACTGTCATTTACTGACCACCTATAAAGCTACAGCCACTGTGCTACCTGAAACAGTTATGTGTTTAATCCTCTTAAGAATCCTGTGTGAAATTACTGTATGTACCCATCTTACAGGTTAAGAAAGAGAAGCTTTGTGCAATTAGTCTGCCGAAGAGCATCCAGGCTGTTAATACCAAACCCTATCTCCAAAGAAGTCAAAGCTCAGACTTTTTCTACAATATAGAAATTTCTATAATGTGTTACACTGATCGTCCAAACTATAATGAATATTGGTGCATGTGTGTTTAAAATATCAAATATGCTAAAATGTGAAGTGCTAATTCAGTAGTATTTAGTGTTTAAAAGTAGGCTTATAAAACATAATTAGAACAAAAATATCTGCTATCAATAAACCCACCTGAGCAATAAGGGCCCATCATCCTCTCAAAGTAAACTTAATATATTTCTGGGTGCCATGAATTGAGTTGTATCTCTACCCCCAAGATTCATATGTTGAAGACCTAACTTCCAATGTGATATTATTTGAAGAGGAGGCCTTTCGGACATGAGTTTAGATGAAGTCACGAGGGTGAGCCCTCATGATGGGATTAGTACTCTCATAAGAGTAGACACTAGGGCACGAGCACTCTCCCTCATGTGCTCCTCCACCCCCTCCACTTCCCTCATCCAACATATTGGCCTCTCAGTTTCTTAATTCTTCACACCCAATTCCTCCCTTCTCACTTTTTCAGGCAAGCACTCCTCTGTCCTTATCACTTAGAACTATTACAACTGATGTTAAATATTCTGACCACTGTCTCCTATAATACATAGATCTTTTTCTATTTCTTGGTACCTTCCCCTATCAGTCTGTCCCCTCCCTCTTTCAGGTGCCTTCTCTTATAATAGTTCAGTCCTTGGTCCATGTTTTTTAACCACCTTCTAGAACATAACTTAAAACTTCGTTACTACATTAACCTTCTACTGTACATTTAGGAAAAATCAATTGTCCTCCATACACTTATCTAAGAAGAGTCCTAGAAAGAGAAAAAAAATCACAAAGCTTTAATATATACGACAACAAATCTTAAGTGGTCCTCAATACTGCTTGGAATTCTAATATGCTATCCTAGTTTGCATCTTCTTATTTTCCACAATGACAGATTTTCACAGACCTACAGTTGGAAAGAGCTGAGGAGGGACCACTCACTTCAGAGGCTATGTACTCTTTAGTTCAACACAGTACCAACTACTCAGCACGATTTAATTATACATATACTTGTTGGTCTCTATAGACACTATTTGCCAAAACTACTTTAAGTATAATGAAATCTCTCTTAGAAGAATTAATATTGTTAAAATATCCATACTACCCAAGACAACTTATAGGTTCAGTGCAATCCCTATCAAAATACCAATGACGGTTTCCACAGAAAAAGAACAGACAATTCCACAATTTGTATGGAACCATAAAAGATCCAAACAGCCAAAGCAATCTTGAGAAAGAACAAAGCTGGAGGCATCACACTCCCTGATTTCAAACTCTGTTACAAACCTGTAGTAATTAAAACAGTACGGTATTGGTATAAAAACAGGTACATAGACCAATGGGACAGAACAGAGAGCCCAGAAATAAACCCACACATATATATGGTCAATTAATATATGACACAGGTGCCAAAAATATACAATGGGGAGAACTTTAGCACAGCAAAGGAAATCATCAACAAAATGAAGTCAATCTACTGAACTGGAGAAAATACTTGCAAATGATCTGATAAGGGGTTAATGACAAAAATATATTTAAAAAACTCATAAGACTCTGTGGGGGAAAAAACACAGAAAAAAAACAATCCAGTTAAAAATGGGCAGAAAAATCTGAATAGACATTTTATTTATTCTTAATTTAATTTTACTTATTTTATTTTATTTTGCACTGGGGGACTGAGTGCAGAGCCTCATGTGGGGAACCCATGAAACCGTGAGATCATGATCTGAGCCAAAACCTAGACTCGGACACTTAACCGACTGAGCCACCCAAGGCGTGCCATGAATAGACATTTTTTTTAAAGACAAGCAGATGGTACGTGAAAAGATGCCCTACATCACTAATCATCAGGTAAACGCAAATCAAAACCAGAGTGAGGTATTACCTCACACCTGTCAGAATGGATATTATCTAAAAGATAAGAAATAACAAGTGTTGGTGAAGATATGGAAAAAAGTAAACCCTCGTGCACTGTTAGTGGGAATGTAAATTGGTGCAGCCACTGTGGAAGGCAGTATGGAGGTTCCTCAAAAAATTAAAAATAGAAATACCATAGGATCCATGAATTGTACTTCTGGGTACTCATCAAAGAAAACAAAAACACTAATTTGAAAAGATAATAGGCACCCCCATATTCATTGCACCATTAGTTACAATAGCCATGATATGGAAAAAAACTAAGTGTCCATTGATAGATAAGTGTGGTGTGTGTGTGTGTGTGTGTGTGTGTGTGTGTGTGTGTATGTGTGTGTGTGTGTGTTTGTGTGTGTGTGTGTGTATATATATATATATATATATATGTATATATGTATATATGTATATATGTATATATATTCCATGGAATACTATCCAGCCATAAAAAGAATGGAATCTTGCCATTTGTGACAAGGATGGGCTTTGAGGGCATTTTGCTAAATGAAATAAGTCAGACGGAGAAAGACAAATACTGTATGATCTCTCTTGTATGTGGAATCTAAAAATAAACAAATAGGGGCACCTGGGTGGCTCAGTAGGTTGAGCGTCCGACTTTAGCTCAGGTCATGATCTCATGGTTCGTGGGGTTGAGCCCCACATCCGGCTCTGTGCTGATCGCTCAGAGCCTGGAGTGTGCTTGAGATTCTGTGTCTCCCTCTCTCTCTGCCCCTCCCCTGCTCATACTCTGCCTCTCTCTGTTTCTCAAAAATAAATAATGTTAAAAAATATTTTTTAATAAAGATAAAAATAAACAAATAAAGGGGTGCCTGGGGGTCTCAGTCGATTAAGCATCTGACTTTGGCTTAGGTCATGATCTCATAGTTCATGGGTCTGAGCCCCAAGTCAGGCTTTGTGCTTACAGCTCAGAGCCTGGAATCTGCTTTGGATTCTGTGTCTCTTTCTCTCTGCCCCTCCTCCACTCAGGCGCGCGCTCTCTCTCTCTCTCTCTCTCTCAAAAATAAATAAATGTTAAAAAATTTTTTAAATAAACAAATAAATAAATAACCAAGCTTATAGATACAGAGAACAGATTGGTGATTGCCAGAGGTGGGGGAGGGGGAGGATGGGAGAAATTGGTAAACTGTTCTTGCCTTTTTTAGTTTAAATAAATTAAAAAATTTTAATAAGTATAATGAAGTCCTTCCCACCTTAAAGAAACACTTCCTGCATTGGAACCCAAGTCCCTTTTCATTTTCCGTACTGTCTCCTATTCTGCTGAGAGGGAACAAAATATGTGATCCCAAAATATGGCACTTTGGCATGTGGATTATTTTTAGCTGAAGGCAATGAAGACCCAGCAGATTCAAGACAAACTTTACCTCTCCCTTGACCACCTACAAGAATTTATATAGGGGATCTGACCCCAAAACAGAGCTATTAGCAGAGATAACTTTTTATCTGAAAGACTCATCTGTATGGCAGAGTGAGCATTTAATTGCCAAACATCTGTTCCTCTTATGTCCTGTGAATTACTCTCCTCCCCTTTGTAGTCCCAGGCCACCATCCCATTCTTTACCTCAGTATGGCATTTAAGCTTCAATTGTTCAGGGGCCTCATATTTTTTATGGGGCTCCCATACTTACATAATTCAATTTGTTTTCCTCCTGTTAATTTGTCTTGTGTCAATTTAATTAATAGACCAGCCAAAAGAACTGAAAAAGGGTAGAGTAAAAAAATTTTCTTCTCCTACACCACACACAGGCTCATTCCATGAAAGAATTGTCTTTAGGTGCTGTTTTAAATACTCTACTTCACAACTAACTCACCATACACATAATTCCATCAAAATGGTTCTCACCACAGTCCTGAGTACAGTAGACACACAAAAGACACTTTTAATCTGTGCTTTTTTTTTTTATTTTTGAAATATTTTATACTATTTAACACTGTTGATCATCCTCTCCCCACATCTTTTTTGTTGTTGTTTTGTTTTTAATCTTGGCTTTTACATCATAGTCTCCTGGGTTTTTTCCTCCTCATAATTCCTCCTTAGAGTTATTTATAAACTTTGCTCTTTATAACCTGGTTAAAATATTAGTGCTTCTCTGAGCCATGCGATCGATTTTCTTCCCACTACATAATCTCTTGTTCTGATGACCCTTTCTAAGCTAAAAACTCCTATCTATAATCTGAAATCTGAAAATTTATACATGTACTATATATATATATATATTCTCTCTCTCTCTCTCTCTCTCTCTCTCT